>NC_091190.1:8998458-9045958 GCF_040958095.1 Procambarus clarkii | reverse complement strand
AGCACATTGGTATATTAAAGCTCTGATTGATTACAATGACAGCTTGATTGGTAATTTAAACAAGATTAATAGACACCATACAGCAGATTGATAGCACATATAAGAAGATAGCAATGATCACAATGGTAAAGATGTTTGGATTGGGTACATAAAGATAGGGAGATTGGGTAGCAATAGATACAGTGCAATTTTAAAGCAACAAGGTAAAAAAACTATGAAGATGAAATTAGGTACTTTTTAGTTTTGTTTTTGAATGACGCAAAAGTTGGACAGCTTTTAAATTCAATAGAGAGTGAGTTCCATAGACTGGGTCCCTTTATTTGCATAGAGTGTTTACACAGATTAAGTTTGACTCTGGAGATATCAAAGATATATTTATTTCTGGTGTGGTGATAATGGGTCCTATTACATCTGTCCAGGGAGAGTTTCAGAGCAGGATTTGCATTTAAGAACAGGGTTTTGTAAATGTAGTTGACACAAGAGAATTTGTGGAGTGAGATTATGTTTAGCATGTTTAGGGAGTTAAACAAGGGGGCTGAGTGTTTTTTGAAAGCAGAATTTGTTATTATTCTGATAGCAGATTTTTGCTGGGTGATGATGGATTTGAGGTGGTTTGCAGTGGTTGAACCCCATGCACAGATACCATAATTAAGATAGGGATAGATTAGTACATAATATAGAGAGATGAGAGCAGAGTTCGGTACATAATATCTGATTTTAGAGAGCATACCAACTGTTTTAGAGACTTTCTTAGTCCATAAAGGAGGCAATCCGGCGGACATAAACAATTATAGACCAATATCAAATCAACTCATTCTATCAAAAATATTTGAAAAAATTATTTACAAACAGCTCTATTCCTACCTCGTAAAATTCGACATACTTAGCCCCTGCCAGTTTGACTTCCGGTCCCAAAAGAGCACCTGTGATGCAATCATTAGTATCCTTGACGTAATCTACTCAGCCCTTGACAAAAATTTGTTTCCGATTGGACTCTTCATTGACCTAAGAAAAGCCTTTGATACTGTTAATCACAACTACCTTTTACTTAAACTCCAGCATTATGGAATCCGAGGCCTTGCCCTGTATATCCGACCCTATCTTAGTGACAGACACCAATGTGTAACCATCAATGATACAACCTCTTCCGCTCTACTAATAACCGTTGGAGTGCTACAGGGCAGCATCTTAGGACCTCTTCTATTTCTTATATATATCAATGATCTGCCTAATGTCTCTAATATTCTTAAACCTATATTGTTTGCTGATGATACTACCCTCATCTATTCAGACCCCAACCCACATACACTAAATAATGTTGTGAATAATGAATTAAAAAAGTCCACTTATGGATGTCAACTAACAAACTAACTCTAAACATAAAAAAGACCTACTACATCTTATTTGGAAGCAAATCATCGAATGCAATTCAGCTACAGATAGACGACATTAACATCAGTAATAAAATTGATGGAAAGTTTCTTGGCCTATTCCTAGACAAGAGACTCAACTTCAGCACCCACATTCAACACATAACTAAGAAAGTCTCTAAAACAGTTGGTATACTCTCCAAAATCAGATATTATGTACCTAACTCTGCTCTCATCTCTCTATATTATGCACTAATCTATCCCTATCTTAATTATGGTATCTGTGCATGGCGTTTAACCACTGCAAACCACCTCAAGTCCATCATCACCCAGCAAAAGTCAGCTATCAGAATAATAAGAAATTCTGCTTTCAGACAACACTCAGCCCCCTTGTTTAACTCCCTAAACATGCTAAACATAATCTCACTCCATAAATTCTCTTGTGTCAACTACATTTACAAAACCCTGTTCTTAATCGCAAATCCTGCTCTGAAACTCTCCCTGAACAAATGTAATAAGACCCATTATCACCACACCAGAAATAAATATCTCTTTGATATCCCAAGAGTCAAACTTAATCTGTGTAAACACTCTATGCAAATAAAGAGACCTAGTCTATGGAACTCATTCCCTAATGAATTGAAAAGCTGTCCAACTTTTACGTCATTCAAAAACAAAAGTAAAAGGTATCTAATTTCATCTTCATAGTTTTCTACCTATTGCTTTATCTTCGCTCTATATCTAGTGCTACCCAATCCCTCAATATTTGTACCTAAGCCATATTACTTTACCATTGTAATCTTAGATATCATCTGATAACATGATTGTTGTATTGAGTGCATATTCTACTGCATTATTCCTTGAAATGTTATTCTAATATACCTAGTAATCCTTGTTCATTATTGAGTATTGTTATTATTGTGTATTATTCTAATTTGCTTTTGTGTCAAAATTTCTTGCAATGTACCTGTAAGCATTTGTTGTAAATTTTACTGTAATTATTCTACTTAAAATTATCTGTACCTGTAAAGTAAAGCTGTAAAATACCTGTAATCATCTTTTGTCAATTTTACTGTTAATTATATAAAAATTATCTGTTAGTTTAAGTACTAGCCCAAAACACTATGCATGCTAGTGACTTTACAAGAATGTAAATTCAACTTAATTTCTATGTTCTCTGTCAATCCCCAATGCACCTTCTTGTATATAAATAAATAAATAAATAAATCTTCGTCCACATGTTTATTGTCAACAACCAACAGCAACAACAACAACAGATATACGGTACTTAACTTACTATTTACAAGAATATAAACAAAAGAGCATCTGCTCAAAACATGCTACGCTTAACATCTGTAGTACTTAATCCTAACAGTCACCTTTCCTAGGTGCCCTGTAAGTACTGCCCTTGGGGCTTGGGATTATCTTCCACAAGTCACCTTGGGGTCTACCTCTGCTGGGTCTTTTGCTGCTCGGTGATTGACCGCCCTTGGAGTCAGCTGGGGTGTTCATACTCCCCCTGTTTGCCTCTGAGTAGGGGATAGTTTTTGTCAATAGTTGGGACATGGGGTACTGTGCAGCCAGTTATCACTGCTCATAGCAGCCGGCTCTGTTCCGCCTGGGTACGTTATCCTCTTGCGGGGTTTCATTTTCCTTTTTGTTTTTCCAGCCTGGTGGTAGAATGGGGGGTCTGCCTTTGATTGGTCACACCCTATTGTATTTTGGTGGTCCTCTGCTAGGCCCCCGCGAGTGTACTTGCCTGGGGATTCAGCTTTAGCAGTTTGCTTGGTAGTTTTGGGCGCTAGTTAGCAGTACCCTGCTTAGGCTTCCCTTACCGGAATACCATGTCTAAGAGCCCTGGAAAATTCTGCGGGGGGCTGTGAGGTCCATTGGATGCGACCCCCTGGGTCCCCTCTCGCTTCATGCGAGTTTAAAGGTTGCTCTGTTCCCTTGTCTCAGAGTGACATTCATTGGGTGTGCCTCCGTCATGCTGCCTTTTGGGTCGGTGACACATTCGACCCGAAGTCTTGCAAGTTTTGTTGTTTGTTCGTACTCCAGTTCACCCATACCGATGATCATGATGTGCGGGTGCAGGCAGCTTCAGTGTTGCATGCTCGATTTCAGTTGCTGCAGCATGCAAGGTTGGTTGCTGCCCCGGATGCCCCGAGACTGCCCCGCTTTGGTTATAGGGACCCGGACTTGGGGGTGTTAGTTGCCTCGACTTTAGTTCCATCCACACCCTCTTGTCCTTCTCCTTCTGTTGTGCATTCTGGTCCTCCCTTTTGCTTCTGGCATCGAAGCATTGAGGGCTTCGGAGTCGGGGCAGGGTTTATTTGGTGTTGAGACTCGGGCAGTTTAAAGGGGAGTTCCCTTTCGGTGTGGCGGCAGAGGCATTCGAGCATGGTTCTCCAGCTGAAGCTTCTGGGTCTGACCAGTGGGCCCCCTTTGTTCCTGCTTTTCGGCTGCTCCTGCTTTTTTTTTTTTTAGAGGTGGGAGGAGGTTTGAGGGACGGCTTGGCCCCGGGTCCTTGTGGGGAGGTTCCCGGGGTGGGGAAGGAGTTGACTTGGGGGCTTTGGACCCCGTTGAACCCCTCTTGGGTTTTTGTACACTCGGAGCGGGTCTTGGTGTTACAAGGGGTGGGGTTCTTTTTCTCTCCCCGTCCCTCCTCGTGTAAGTTGGATTTGATATCTACCCCTCCCCAGGTTCAGTTCCATGATCCCGAGGGTTCTTTGGTCCTGTCTTCTGGAGGTTTTCGGCCTCCCGCATCCATGCGGTACGGGAGGCCATTGCAGCTTACCTCTTGCGCGATCCAGATTATGCCGTCATAATGGATCCTACTTCTTTCATGTATGGACTTTCCTGACCCTACTGGGTTCGTTATGAAGTTCCGGAGTCGTTCTGGCTTGCATACTGCCCCTTTTTCTCGTTGGAGGGATGGCATTTGTTCTGCCAGTCCTGCACGCTTGAGTGGCGCGAGGCTCATATGGTGGTTCAGGCTTCATGGGGGGGGGGCGGGATCGAACACCTCAATATGTGCTGGTTCGCTTCTGTCCTTCCTTGGGATGTCGGTGTAGTGCAGTTTCATGTGCAGGTCCCTTTTCTTTTCGGCTGCGTTGGTTGCTGATGGCTTGAGGATGTGGAGGCGCTTGGGAATGTTCCTGGGCCTGGTGTGTTTGCCTCGACAGTGCGTGCATCGTCTATGCATTTGAAGTTGTTTGCGCCGATCCTGCGGGATATGTTGTCGCTGGTTTCTGCTTCCCATCTCATGAGTTGGCAGGTAGTGCATGCTTCTTCTGTGAAATCCATGTAGGCCCTGGCTCTTAGGCTTTCTTCACCTTTTTGCCTATTACTGTTTGCAGAGTCTGTGGTTGTGCAGTATCTGCAGGCAGCTTTGTCTAGTTGTCGTCCCGTGTCGGACTTGTTGGTTGTACGGGAGAGGGGGGCCTGTGGGGGGGGGGTCTTCCCGGAAGGGTCGTGCCAGGGCTCGAGGTTCCTCCCATCGTGGTGGGCCAGTGGTGCCAGTTTCGATGCCAGCGCCGCCTTCGAACCCATCTTCGTCGGCGCGGTGCTTGCTCTGTGCAAAGGTTCGGTTCCCATAAGGGGCGTGTGCCCTTTCGCGGTTCGTCCCATTGCCGGGGGATGGGGGGAAGGCTTGCTCTGTTTGACCCTCCCGTTTTCGTTGCCTTTCCGGACCTCCTGTTCATTCTAGACTTGTCCCATCTGAACCCTTGGGTTTATTGCCCCTCCTTTCAGATTACTGTTCTGTCCCAGGTCCGTCTTCTGTTAGAGCCAGGCACCTGGATGGTGTCCCTGAACCTCAAGGACGCTTATTGGCACGTTCCCATTCATCCGGGGTTCTGGGGCCGGCTTGGTTTTGTTGTGGGGGCGTCTGGGTTACTGTTTTCGTTGCTTTTCATTCGGCTTGAATCTGACACCTCACGTTTTCACACGCCTTACCTGGGTCGTGGTGGCCCGTATGCGTCTTTTTGGTGTTCGAGTTTTGGCCTACCTCGACGACTGGCTGGTGTGGGCTCCCAGCCGGTCCGCATGTCTGCTCGCCAGGGACTTGGTTCTTTCCCAGCTCGCCGAGTTAGGGTTCCTGGTGATCTGGAGGCGATCCCATCTGGTTCCCTCTTAAGGTTTTGTCTTGGCTTGTATAGGACGCTCAGACTGTCCATTGACGTCCATTTCCATTTCACGTGTTTTGACATCCACCCTCAGAACTACAGGGTAGATAGCCTGCGTGAGGGTCTGAGATCTCCCTTCCTCCCCGGAAGGGAGGAAGGAGGGTGATTGTATTGGGAGAGGGGGTGGGGGGGGGGGTTGTGCAGACAAGGCTTCCTTGTCTCTCCTTCCAGAGGCTTTGCTTCGGCTGCGGTCCTGTCTTCCCCTGTTTTTGGGGGGCTCCTGGATCACGAGTCGGTTGCTCGAGGGTTTATGCAGGAGCCTAAAATTGTCATGATGGTCTATCTGCCACGTCTTTGTCAGCTGTTCTGGTTCCTTCGGAGACGTTCCTTTCTGGTTCCTTTCCACCTCGCGATCGTTGAGTTTGGTCTCCGAGATCCTTGCGTCGGTTGCTGTGTCGCCAGCTTCCTCTCTAGATTTTGGGGGATTCAGTGCCTTGGCGCCTCCCTAAGCCCACACTCAATGTGTTCACGGATGCATCGTTTCTTGGCTGGGGCTTTGTTACCAGTGCGCATCAAGCCGACCAAGGATGATGGGATCTGTCCTTTCGTCGAGTTCACAGCATGGTGCAGGAGTTCACTGCTGTGTGGATGTCGCTCTGGAGGGTTTGGGTCGTTCTCAGATCAACGATCCGGCTTCATTCGGACTACTTCCCGGTGGTTCGATGCGATCCTTGGCTCTATGGGGCTGGTCGCTTCAAGTGACTCGTCTGCCGAGTTCTCGGGGTTTGGCTCTCCTGGCCATTCTCGTTCAGGGGATGTCCAACGTCCTGGGGGAAGGCCTGTCCCAGTTCATTCCCCTGTCCACGGAATGGACGGTCGACGCCAACTCGTTCCGTTGGCTCTGCCGGACATACAAACCTCCGGAAGTGGACCTCTTTGCGTAGGTGTGGTCGCGGCGTCTCCCATTATATGTGGCGCTCTTTCCCGACTGTGAGGCTGTTGGGGTCGATGCCTTCCAGCAGGACTGGGCGAGGTGGAGTTACCTGATCCTCTTTCCCCTAGTTCAGCTGTTGCTCCAGGTCCTAGCTCGCTTGGAGACTTACCAGGGTAGAGTTGTTCTTCTGGCCCCTTGGTGGCTCGTCCAGCCTTGGTTTCAAGCGCTGCTTACTCGGTGTCCGAACCTGAGGGTCTTCCCGCGGCTCCGTCTCTTTCAGCAGATCGGTCCAGCGCGGTTTGTGGCTGGTTCACTCTTCTCCTTGAGTCTTCGCATCTGGGCTTTCTGACTCGGATCTATCATCACTTGTATGGTGCGCAGGTGGCATCATTGATGGTGTCTCACCTGCGTGCTTCGTTTTGGCAGCAGTATGAAGTTTCCTGGTGGTCCTTTCATTATTTCTTGTCTCTGTGTAGGTGTACTTCTGTTTCAAATAGGGTTGTCATTTCTTTCGTGGTTGTTCTGGGTCCAGCATTTTATGCCGATTATTGTCACCTCATATCGTGCAGCGCTGGCGAAGCCTCTGCTGCTTGCATTCGGCATTGTTGTTACTTCTGTTCCATTCCGCAAGCTGTCTCGTGCATTGTTTCACCTCCGGTCTGCTCATGCTCCGCCCGAGCCGTCCTGGTTCTTGGATTGGGTGCTTTCTTTTCTCTCTTTTCCTCGGTTTGTGGTGGCCCCTTCGGTTCAGGATTGTTTTCTGAAGCACTTTCCTGTTGGCATTAGCCTCTGGGGGTTGAGTCGGGGAGCTTCATGCTCTCCTCCGGTGCAGGGGCTTCTGCTCTTTTGGTCCTGATAGTTGCTTTGTTCGTTTTCAGCTGTCTCCTTTTCTGGCAGGGGATGAGACTTCTGTTTTCTGGAGGGGGTCCTTGAGCTGATCATGCTTGCTTGGTCTGGCCGGGGGTGCATCATGTGTTGTGTCTGGTTGCGGCTCTCCACCGTTTCTGACACGCCACGGCCTTGGTGGCCGGGGATGCACTTTGGGTTGACCGGTTTCCCTTCTTAGCTGTTCTGGGGTTCGGGTCTCCCAGGTCGTCCGCTGGATACTTCGGTCCGGCCTGCCTACGCTCTATCCACGTGCCCATACCTTTTGTATGTTTGTTGTGTTGGCGATCGCCTCCCGCGTTTGTCCACTCTTGGGTTATCTTTGGGTAAATAGCTCCGGGGGAGTCGAAGGGGCTCCCTCCAGAAAAAGAGCGTTGAATGTAATGAAACACTATTTTCTGGATGAGACCCGGAGGCTTCCCGGTAATCCTCCCTCACTCTGGTCAGCAGTTTTTTCACGTGTTTTGACATCCACCCTCAGAACTACAGGGTGGATAGCCGGCGTGAGGGTCTGAGTTCTCCCCGGGAGGGAGGAAGGAGGGTGATTGTATTGGGAGAGGGGGTGGGGGGGGGGGGGGTTGTGCAGACAGCAGTGCAGCGACGTGGTGACGTCAAGCTCGTTTGTTCGTTTCATTTGGGGAATTCTGTCCACTAGCTCGGCTTTCAGAAGCAATATTTTAACCAGAATATGGGTTTGTTTTGTGGCGCTTACCTTTCTGGGTGCCTGACCCAATTGATGGCAGACATAGAATGCTTCCAAATACACAGGGGTTTCTATAGGCCATTGCTTCTCATGCCTCTCTGAGGGGGGCCAGGTTCTGGCTCGTGGTCCCTGGTAGGCTTAGAACTCCATGCACATTGACTGATGCCAAAGTTTAATATATCCATATCCGCCTGGATAGCTCAGAGGAGCCTCCGGGTCTCATCCAGAAAATGGGGTTTCATTACATTCAACACTGGTTTTTAGGGTAGGGTGACTGAAACTCTTGCTGGGGTAAAATTATTTATTTATATGTAATATAGTTGAGAAAATGAGAAATGTAGTAAGTGGGGGTACCACAGGGGTCCATTTCGAGCCAACCCTTGTTGTCATATACATCAATGACATAGATGAGAATATTACAAACCACATCATTAAATTTGCAAATGTCACAAAGATGTATGGTAAAGTGAGAAATGATAATAATATTGAAGTCTTACAACGATATTTACATGAACTCCTCAAATGGTCAGGAGACTGGCAAATGCTTTTTAATATTGACAAATGCAAGACCTTGCATTTGACCCACGCCACGACTACCAAATTAATAATTCAATTCAAAAAATTCGATTCATGGTAAAGAAAACCCCTGGATAACATTACATTACAGAGAAATCACATCCCTGGAAACACAAACCGAAACTGTCTCTATTTTCCGCTTGTTACAACTTGTAATAAAGTTGTTACATCTTGGCTTAACGTGTTTATGACGTATTAGAATGTTGTTACAACTTGCTATATTGGTTGTTATAATTGGTTAGGAAATGTTAAAACTTGTTCGAACGTTGTACCAATGTCGTAGTTTCGGTGTGTGTTTGGCGGGATTACATTACACAGAAAAATCACATTATCATGATATTTCAATAAGAAAATTCACAGGAGCTGTGATGAGTGTTCAAACCTATGCGCTGGGTGTTCCAGATGCATCACGGCTCCTGTGGATTTTCTCCTTGATGTATCATGATAATGTGATTTATCTGTACATTGAAAAAATGGCTTCAGAGGTAGAATTACTGGACGACAGAGCCAGAGTGCATGGGGGAATTGTGTGAAGCCTTGCTTCGGCTTCAGTGAAAGCCTTGGAATCCTCAAGTGCAGTAGTAACCCAGGTTGCAATTCTTTTACCATGTCATGACGTAGTCGACTAAAGTATGCATCTGGGAACACCCTCATCATGGCTCCTGTTGATTTTCTCATTACATCACATTACATTACAGCAGACTGACGAAGAAAAGGACCATGGAGTCAAAACTCACCACTCATTGAAAGTTGCGCAACAGGTGGAAGCATCAGTCAAAAAAGCTAACCAAACCCCTGGAATAATCAAGTGTACCTTAGACTTTAAGAAAAAGAAGGTTCAATTGTATAAATCTCTGGTGTGCACCATCTGGATTACTGTATCCAAACATTTAGACCACATCTTCAGAAGGATATATAGCTGCTCTGGAGAAAGTGCAACACCGGGCAACAAAAAATCATTACAGAGCTAAGTCAACTCACGTATTAGGAACGGTTGAGGGCCACAGGGCTAACAACACTGCAAACTGTAACGTACGATTATGTTACATTGTTGGGTTGATTAGATACACAGTGTTTAGTGAGTTTCATATTTATTTAGTAGTCCTGGATACAGCAGTGTCGTAGACGTTGAGACGAAGCCTGGAGCAGAGCAGAGAGCTGAGTGTGGCCGGAGTCGCGGAGCTCTATGTGGGAGAGCGTTGTAGCTGGATGAGGTCGTAGTCTGCTGCCTGCTCTGTGTCGAAGCTGTAGCGTCTTGGGTCGATTAGAACTGCCTACGCCGAGTACTACATTTTTGACTGGAGATTGTACTGGTTTGCTATTCGATTCGATGAAGATTAAGCCACACAAAAGGTGGCACAGGCATGAATAGCTCGTAAGTGGTGGCCCTTTTGAGCCATCACCAGTATCAATAGATGATACTGGAGATCTGTGGAGGTGCGACTGCACCCTGCGTGACGGGAGATGTCTCCCGTTGAATGTGTGAAGCTTGTTTGCTATTCTCAAATCGCTGGCTTATATACGGTGACTACACCTCACAGTAAGATAGGCGGGTGGAAAAACCGTTACCTGTAAATAGGGATAGGATTATAGCTTGTGTAATTAGTTATGCCATTAAGATGATGAGATAATGGAGCGAGTATAGGTTTACTCGCTACAGGACTCCCCCTGCCAGGAAATGGAAGAAAACAATATAACAAAAAATACGAGGCTACTGTTCCCTGGGTTGCTGTGGAACATGTAGTCTGGTACCATAAGATGTAGGCAGTGTGTGGACAAGCTCGGTGTAGCAGGAGAGAAGAATGTGCATGATTGTTGCGTCCTTTGGTCGCTGGTGGAACATTTAGATCCGGGGCGGATGGGCTCGGGCACCAAGACAATAGGAGGTAATGCAGGCACGTAGTTAGGACATCGAGGGAATCACTGCTTGAGCTGAATTGTCCTGGAGGCGACGAAGAGTCGGAAACGCAAAGTGTAGGTCCTGTACTGCGCAAGGTACTTGAGTCGGCAGAGTATCAGAATGCAGTGAACGTGTAGATGAATCTGACGAAAGAGCAGCTGTCGTGGGCGCCCCTGTAGAACAAGCAGTGCCCTGGCAGCGGCAGAGAGTCGGCAGGACAGGCTGTAGAGCCACACGATGTAGTTGCTGATGAAACTGTCTGATGAGTAAGTAACACTCGATGTGCAACATTGCTGTAGTTGATGAAAATACCGAGACGATCGCGGTGAAAATCATAGCTGTGGCGAGGGTGTTGGCAGCGTTCCGTGACAGGTGGCACGAGGTGGTCCAGAGCAAGGAACAGCAGGAGTGAAGGTCCAGTGAGAATCCATGTTGTAGTCCATCGTGGCTGGGTATCGTCGAAACTCTCTGGGGTCACCAATGTAACGTACGATTATGTTACATTGTTGGGTTGATTAGATACACAGTGTTTAGTGAGTTTCATATTTATTTAGTAGTCCTGGATACAGCAGTGTCGTAAACGCTGAGACGAACCCTGGAGCAGAGCAGAGAGCTGAGTGTGGCCGGAGTCGCGGAGCTCTGTGTGGGAGAGCGTTGTAGCTGGATGAGGTCGTAGTCTGTTGCCTGCTCTGTGTCGAAGCTGTAGCGTCTTGGGTCGATTAGAACTGCCTACGCCGAGTACTACATTCTTGACTGGAGATTGTACTGGTTTGCTATTCTCAAATCGCTGACTTTTATCTGGTTACTACACCTCGCAGTAAGATAGGAGAGTGGAAAAACCGTTACCTGTAAATAGGGATAGGATTATAGCTTGTGTAATTAGTTATGCCATTAAGATGATGAGATAATGGAGCGAGTATAGGTTTACTCGCTACAAAACCAAGCACAACAGGGCTGATCTCATTGAAAACTTTTAAAATACTGAACAATTTGGAAGATGTTGATCCAGACAATTTCTTCACAAGGCATGATATAACGCAGACAAGGATCAACGGTTTCAAGCCCAACAAGCCACAATGTAGGACTGAGAAAAGGAGACGCTTTTTCGCCTACACCTACCCATGGAGCCACCTACCTGCTGATGCCGTAAATGCCAAAACTCTTTTTAAATTTTAGAGTCCAACTGGAAAAGATCATCAAGGCAAATGGGGGGACCTTTGACAAGCTGCCGGCTTCCTGTCCTCGTCGAAGACACTAGTGTTAGTGGTACTCAGGTAAATTGGGTAAATCAGTTAAATTAATTAATAGTAAATTACACACTGAAGATATATATACAGTATTATAAGTAAATTAACTGTAAACTATAAATTACTTCGGGCATATTAATGCCCGAAACGCTTTGCGTAATAGTGGCTTTAGGCATTGTATGTACTAGCTCTACCTATAAGTCAAACAATCCTTGTAAATATTTATTGTATGTATGTACCTTACCTAAATAAAATTGTATTGTATTGTATTGTTGTAAATTATAATAAGAAGGTGAATAATTAATGTGAATAACAGTAATTATCCTTCATGTAAAATAAATAAGTTAACAAGTAAATTAACTTGAAAAGCTGTCCAACTTTTGCCTTATTCAAAAATAAAACAAAAAATTACACCTAATTTCATCTTCATAGTTTTCTACCTAATGCTTTATCTTCACACTGTATCTAGTGCTACCCAATCCCCCAATATTTGTACCTAAGCCATATTACTTTACCATTGAAATCTTAGATATCATCTGATATCATGGTTGTTGTACTGAGTGCATATTCTACTGCATTATTCCTTGAAATGATCCTCATATTGTGCTTTAGTGAACCAATGTATAACCCTAAAATGTTATTCTAATATACCTAGTAATCCTTGTTCATTATTGTGTATTGTCATTATTGTGTATTATTCTAATCTGCTTTTGTGTCAAAATTTCTTGCAATGTACCTGTAAACATTTTTTGTCAATTATACTGTAATTATTCTACTTAAAATTATCTGTACCTGTAATGTAAAGCTGTAAAGTACCTGTAAACATTTTTTGTCAATTTTACTGTGAATAATCTAGTAAAGTAAAGTAAAGTAAATTTTATTCAGGAAAGTACATACATAGTTGATTTACAAACATAATTTATTTATTTATTTATTTATTTATTTATTTATTTATTTATTTATTTATTTATTTATTTATTTATTTATTTATTTATTTATTTATATATATATATACAAGAAGGTACATTGGGTTTGTGAGAATACATTGGATGGTACAGTATTTACATTCTTGTAAAGCCACTAGTACGCGCAGCGTTTCGGGCAGGTCCTTAATCTAGCAGATAATTTTAAGTAGGTAATTTCAATCAGAATTGATAAATGATAAAGATACATTACAAGAGAAAAATTGATAAATGACAATTGATAGACAATTGATAAATGATAACAAATACATTTGCAAGAGAAAAATGAGATGAGAGAGCTTAGTAAGTATATTAAAGCACATTGTTATATTAAAGCTCTGATTGATTACATTGACAGCTTGATTGGTAATTTAAACAAGATTAATAGACACCATACAGCAGATTGACAGCACATATAAGACAGCAATGATCACAATGGTAAAGATGTTCAGATTGGGTACATAAAGATTGGGAGACTGGGTAGCAATAGATACAGATAAACAAGATTAATAAACACCATACAGCAGATTGGCAGCACATATAAGAAGACAGCAATGATCACAATGGTAAAGATGTTCAAATTGGGAACATATTCCTAGACAAGAGACTCAACTTCAGTACCCACATACAACACATAACTAAGAAAGTCTCTAAAACAGTTGGTATACTCTCCAAAATCAGATATTATGTTCCTAACTCTGCTCTCATCTCTCTATATTATGCACTAATCTATCCCTATCTCAACTATGGTATCTGTGCATGGGGTTCAACCACTGCAAACCACCTCAAGTCCATCATCACCCAGCAAAAATCTGCTATCAGAATAATATCAAATTCTGCTTTCAGACAACACACAGCCCCCTTGTTTAACTCCCTAAACATGCTAAACATAATCTCACTCCACAAATTCTCTTGTGTCAACTACATTTACAAAACCATGTTCTTAAATGCAAATCCTTGTCTGAAACTCTTCCTGGACAGATGTAATAGGACCCATTATCACCACACCAGAAATAAATATCTCTTCGATATCCCCAGAGTTAAACTTAATTTGTGTAAACACTCTATGCAAATAAAGGGACCCAGTTTATGGAACTCACTCCCTACTGAATTGAAAAGCTGTCCAACTTTTACATCATTCAAAATCAATACTAAAAAGTACCTAATTTCATCTTCATAGTTTTCTCTTTTTGCCTTAAAATTGCACTGTATTTATTGCTACCCAATCTCCCAACCTTTTTGTTCCCAATTTGAACATCCTTACCATTGAGATCATTGCTGTTTTCTTATATGTGCTGCCATTCTATTGTATGGTGTTTATAAATCTTGTTTATCTGTATCTTTTGCTACCCAGTCTCCCAATCTTTATGTACCCAATCTGAACATCTTTACCATTGAGATCATTGCTGTTTTCTTATATGTGCTGCCAATCTGTTGTATGGTGTTTATAAATCTTGTTTATCTGTATCTTTTGCTACCCAGTCTCCCAATCTTTATGTACCCATTCTGAACATCTTTACCATTGTGATCATTGCTGTCTTATATGTGCTGTCAATCTGCTGTATGGTGTCTATTAATCTTGTTTAAATTACTAATCAAGCTGTCAATGTAATCAATCAGAGCTTTAATATAACAATGTGCTTTAATATACTTACTTATCTCTCTCATCTCATTTTTCTCTTGTAATGTATCTTTCATTTATCAATTCTGATTGAAATTACCTACTTAAAATTATCTGCTAGATTAAGGACCTGCCCGAAACGCTGCGCGTACTAGTGGCTTTACAAGAATGTAATTACTGTACTATCCAATGTATTCTCATAAACCCAATGTACCTTCTTGTATATATATAAATAAAATAAAATAAAATAAAATAAAATAAAATAAAATAAAACATATGATCGGGATTCCTCCCTTGCTCCTAACTAATTCAGTGGCTGTCCTAAATCTCTGTATTAGTTCCTCACTCCTAACTCGCCCAACATCATTACCCCCTGCACTAATACAAATAATGGGTTTGTTCCCATTTCCCGTCATAATATCATTCATGTTTCCAACAATATCACCAATTCCAGCTCCCGGATAGCAAACCCTTAATCTGTTCCCCCTATCTCTGGCACAAAACGTTCTGTCTAAATACCTCACCTGGGAATCTCCCACAACCAAAATTCGCTTCGGTACCACCTTAACTTTCTGAGCAGCCTGAGGGGCCTGCGCTCCGCCGTTCCTCGCTGCAGGCGCACTACAGCACTCGTCCTCCAACACGGCAAATGAATTTGCCATCCTTAGGGCGTCTGTAGGCGGCCTTGTCAAGGTCTTCTTAAGACTCCTGTCTTTCACTACTCTCCACGATGAGGTCTCGTCAACACTGGTCTCCTCCTTCGTTTCCTCTCGAAGTCTCAGCCGTCGTACCTCCTCCCGCAGGGAATCCATCTCTGCTCTCAGAGCTCCAACCAAACTCACCAAATCATTCACTAATCCTTCCATTATTGCAATAATAATGTTACTCCAGAGCTCCAGCTAACACAACCTCTCACTTTGACAGCACCTGACTGACAGCATTGTCTCATATTCAATGAGACATGTTTGAAAGAAAACCTGCTGCCAGTATACACCAATATATATGTATGTGTATATATATATATATATATATATATATATATATATATATATATATATATATATATATATATATATATATATATATATATATATGCGAACAAGCCTGAATGGTCCCCAGGACTATATGCGAATGAAAACTCACACCCCAGAAGTGACCCGAACCCATACTCCCAGGAGCAACGCAACTGGTAACTACAGGGCGCCTTAATCCACTTGACCATCACGGCCGTCAAAAGGAAGTGATAGCCGAGGCTATTTGAGCCACTTCCCCGACGGCAACTCGGATGGTAATCTTGGGCATAGCATTTCACCAAATCACCTCATTCTTTGGGGCACACGTGAGGAACACAAATGCGAACAAGCCTGAATGGTCCCCAGGACTATATGCGAATGAAAACTCACACCCCAGAAGTGACTCGAACCCATACTCCCAGGAGCAACGCAACTGGTAACTACAGGGCGCCTTAATCCACTTGACCATCACGGCCGTCAAAAGGAAGTGATAGCCGAGGCTATTTGAGCCACTTCCCCGACGGCAACTCGGATGGTAATCTTGGGCATAGCATTTCACCAAATCACCTCATTCTTTGGGGCACACGTGAGGAACACAAATGCGAACAAGCCTGAATGGTCCCCAGGACTATATGCGAATGAAAACTCACACCCCAGAAGTGACTTGAACCCATACTCCCAGGAGCAACGCAACTGGTAACTACAGGGCGCCTTAATCCACTTGACCATCACGGCCGTCAAAAGGAAGTGATAGCCGAGGCTATTTGAGCCACTTCCCCGACGGCAACTCGGATGGTAATCTTGGGCATAGCATTTCACCAAATCACCTCATTCTTTGGGGCACACGTGAGGAACACAAATGCGAACAAGCCTGAATGGTCCCCAGGACTATATGCGAATGAAAACTCACACCCCAGAAGTGACTCGAACCCATACTCCCAGGAGCAACGCAACTGGTAACTACAGGGCGCCTTAATCCACTTGACCATCACGGCCGTCAAAAGGAAGTGATAGCTGAGGCTATTTGAGCCACTTCCTCGACGGCAACTCGGATGGTAATCTTGGGCATAGCATTTCACCAAATCACCTCATTCTTTGGGGCACACGTGAGGAACACAAATGCAAATGATGAGCTAGTTACAAAATTCAATATAAGTCGTCACATCAACAATGGGTTCGAGATCGACCTCAAGTACAGGTTCTAAATTAAGCAACTGACATATGTGGAGATTGATTGATTGATAAAGATTAAGCCACCCAAGAGGTGGCACGGGCATGAATAGCCCGTAAGTGGTACAATTTTTTTTTCTCAGTATTCTGAGGTTGCATTTAACCATCAAGCTGTTATCGCGGGGGAGGATACTGCTTCACAGTCTTTATGAGGGTGTCCAGCTGCTGGACACCTTTGTTGACCAGGAGAGTGGCTGTGTTGATGGCTTCAGGGTGGCCACTGCATGATTCAGGAACTCTTAAAGCTCTTCTAAGGTCGTTGGTTGCTTCACATTCCAGAAGATGGTGAAGTAATGGCTTTTCTGTGACAGTTTGGCAGAAGATGCACTCTCTCTGTCGGGGTTCACCAATCTCCCAGTTGCATCTGTAACCTAGACGTAGTCTATATAGCCTAACTGCTATTTCCCTGTGGATTCCTTTTGGGATATTTAACCTTTCTAATTTGGTTGCCTGAAGATACCATGTTGCAGATGGCGAACCTTCAGCTATTCTCTGGTGCAGGTAGGCTTTGTTGAGATGTGAGATTTTTTTGGTGATGATGTTTTTTATGTTCTCTAGGCTGGGTTGAATTGTTTTATGTATCACTGGATGACAAGTTGCCAATTTAGCAATTTCATCAGCTTTTTCATTTAATGGGATTCCAATATGGGATGGGATCCAGTTTAAAGTTATGTTGAGTCCTTTGCCTTTAGCGACTGCTCCAAGATACAAAATGGTGGTAATTATTTCCACATTATCTTTCCACTGTTTTTGTCCTAGTATTTGAAGTGCAGCTTTTGAGTCTGCGTGTATGATTGCATTTTGAGTGTTTTGTGCAATCACATATGCGAATGCCTGTTGTATGGCAAACAGCTCAGTTTGGGTTGATGATACTAGTCCTCCCAGTCTCCAATATGCCTGTACGCTGGTCGTGCAAAGAGCAGTGCCAGCACTCTCATTTTCTGTGTCCACCGATCCGTCTGTGAAGATGTGGGTGGCTCCTGCTACTGCTATGCTATACATTTGCTCTTCTATTATGCACCTTAGGATTGTCGGATCATAGGCAGCCTTTTTCATTGGGAGACTTTCTATTACTATTTTGAAAGTAGGCTCTTCCCACGGCGCGGAAGGAGTGTAATTTGGGTGTGGATGATCACCCTCTCTATCAAGAATCATGTTTTTTAAATGTAGTCTGTTTAGGACTTTTCCTGCTCTTGCAACCCAAGAGTTTCCATTGTTTTGGCCTAGTCCAACCACCAAGGCCTGCCGTACTGGGATTGGATCAGAAGAAATAATTATCTTACTGATAATTGTAGCTGTCCTTTGTGATATTCTTTCTTGTAGAGAGGGCAAACCCGTCTCCAGTCTAAGAGTTTCAAGCCTGGTCCACATGGGGGCTCCCAGTGCAGCTCTCATAGCATTGTTTTGGGCAACTTCAAGCTTTTTCCACTGTTGGTGTGATAGATTTGTGAGTGCAGGTGCGGCATAATCGATCACTGATCTGACTGCCTGTACATACTATGTGCGAAGGACTTGCAGATTGGCTCCTCCAGAAAGGGAGGTTAGCGACCTGAGGATTGCCGTCCGGGCCGCAGTTCGCTCTCTCAAGTAAGTGACCTCAGCATTAAAATTCATGTGTGTGTCCAGGATGATTCCTAGATACTGATAGGTGTCGACCCATTCTATTGGTTGACCCTGTACTGTGAGTTGGATGTTGGGCTTCGCTATTTTTATGGGCATGGCCTTTGACTTTGAGGGGTTGAGTTTGATCCCAATCTGTTTTGCCTCTTTACTGATGCAGTCTAAGCATTTGGGTGCAAGGCGCGCCGCATCCCTTCCTTTTATGATGATGACAAAGTCGTCCGCGTAGTTTAGCAGCCTGCAGTGATGTGGGAGTTTCAACCTCATTATTCTTTCCATTAAACAGTTGAAGAGAAGAGGGCTGAGAATACCTCCTTGCGGTGTACCATTTTCATGTCTTTTGTACTCAAAGACTGTGCCATGAAGTTTCACTCTTGCTTCTCTGTTTATGAGACAGTTTTTGGTCCAGGAGAGCAGGTTGCCTCTGACCTCTTTGTCGATGAGGCAGCAGAGAATAGCTGGGGCGCTAGCCAGTTCAAAGGCTTTTTCGAGGTCCAGGAATATCAGCATTCCTGGTCTGTCATTCAAGTGGGCTAACAGAGTTGTAATACATTCCACTGTGCCAACCCCTCTTCTATAGGCATACATATCATGGTGCAGTTTAGGCATTTTCCACTCCAGTCTGTTGAGTGCCATTCTGTCAGCCGTCTTGGCTGCACAGCTTTGAAGAGAGATGGGCCTGGAATTAGCTGGATCTTTGGGTTTTGGGATCGGCACTATGTCTGCTCTATTCCAAGCAGAAGGTCTAGTTTGAGAAGTCCAGGCTAAATTAATTAACCTTAGGTATGCAGCGTCTCCCTCTGGGCCGAGGTTTCTAATAATTTTATAGGTTATTTTGTCGGCTCCAGGGGATGTATCCTTGGAGTTTTTCTTAGCCCGATTGAGCTCATCCAGTGTGAAGGGGGCATTAGTGGCAGAGACTTCTTCACATGCTGTAAGGATTCTGTGCCATCTTTCTTCCTCTAGTCCGGTCTGTACTGCTAATACATCTGGTGGAAGTTGATTGCTGGCTGCTCTCTCTGCAAACCTGGTTGCCAGTACTTCGGCTTCCTGTTGAGGATCCTTGGGGTGTGGAGCTTTAGGTGTTTTATTCCCTTTGGCCCGGTGAATTTGCTGCCACATCTCTCCGAGAGAGGTGTGTTCATTCAGGTGTGAACACCATTCCAGCCACTTTTGTTCTTTTATTTGTCTGGTCTCTCGATGTACATGTTCCTTGACCTCACAAAGTAAGATCCTGTTGCGGTCACTTGGCTGCTTTTTGTATATGTGGAGAGCTAGTGTCACACTTTATATGTTTGTCCTGCACACCGCCCCCCATCCAGTGGGCAGCGGTGGATAGGTTACAATCACTCAGTTACTACCTACAGTTAGCAAACTGGGGATATTTGGCAAAAATTTCTGGTAGCAGATCATTTTGAATGAAATATTGACACATCGCTGGAACATTGGTTATAGAATTGTCTCTAAATTCACGTATCTTTTCGCACTCCATCACATAGTGACGGAGGGTGTGCGAATAATTTTGTTGACACAGTTTACATTTGGTCAGGTCTACATCGGCAGATAATGAGAATTCCCAGAGATACTTGTAACCGAATCTAAGCCGAGCAGTAGTAACATCTAGAAGTCTGCTGATTTTATTGGATGATCCATAGATGTGTGGCTCCTCTTGCATGATAGTATGATGATAGATGGAATTACTGGTGTCAATTTCACTTTGCCTCAGATCTACAAGATCTTGTTGAAGTTCTCGGTGTACTGCTGCTCTCAGATTGCTCATTGACAATCCAAGGTTACACTCAACGGCTCCTTTAAAGGCAGATTCTTTGGCTAACTTATCAGCTCTATCATGCCTAACAATTTATCCAAAATTTGCTTGTCCATTTTAAAGAATGAAGAACAATTGTTCTTAATATTACTTCTAAGCTGCATCACTTATGAACCCATCCCTGCCCTTGTGTGGCAGTGCACAATAGAAAGTTGTTTTCACATATCCATACATTAAAACATTGATTGTAACCATGATATATATGTACTTCCGCCTACAGTTTAGACCTATTGTCTTATGTATGACCCTCTGTCCTGCGTGACAGTGAATACCAACATTATCCTCACTTTAATAAGGCTTTATCAAAATCCTCAGATTAGGCAAAATTGTAATTAATTTTGTCAATAAAGATGTTAATAATAAAATAATATTTGTAAAGAATTTAAATGAGTTCCACCAGATACGAACTTAAAATATATTTTGCTAACGCAAAAAATATATTACCCAGTTATTGTAATTGCAAATAAATATTTAATAAAACTATTTGTAACTATTTGTAATTTTAGATTTTCAAATTACTTGACAATATATAATAGCGTTTAGATAATAGTAAAGTTGGATATTCTTTAGGCTTGTTGTTTCATGTGCTAGGCGGCCATTTAAAAAACGAGATTCGCCGGTCGACGCTCGTCGTCGCCCCTATATCAACACAACAACGAGACTCACCAGGGCAGCTGCGGTAGTGCATCGATAAACTCTTGCTGCATCTTCATTACTTAAGGTAACTGAGTTTTTTTAATTTGTCTTTAGACATGTGTAGTATATATGTAAATTTGTGTTGACGGTGGTGTTGATGGGCTGGATGTTGTGTTGACGGTGGTGTTGATGGGCTGGATGTTGTGTTGACGGTGGTGTTGATGGGCTGGATGTTGTGTTGACGGTGGTGTTGATGGGCTGGATGATGTGTTGACGGTGGTGTTGATGGGCTGGATGATGTGTTGACGGTGTTGATGGGCTGGATGTTGTGTTGACGGTGTTGATGGGCTGGATGTTGTGTTGACGGTGGTGTTGATGGGCTGGATGTTGTGTTGATGGTGGTGTTGATGGGCTGGATGGTGTGTTGACGGTGGTGTTGATGGGCTGGATGTTGTGTTGACGGTGGTGTTGATGGGCTGGATGTTGTGTTGACGGTGGTGTTGATGGGCTGGATGGTGTGTTGACGGTGGTGTTGATGGGCTGGATGTTGTGTTGACGGTGGTGTTGATGGGCTGGATGTTGTGTTGACGGTGGTGTTGAAGGGCTGGATGTTGTGTTGACGGTGGTGTTGATGGGCTGGATGTTGTGTTGACGGTGGTGTTGATGGGCTGGATGTTGTGTTGACGGTGTTGATGGGCTGGATGTTGTTGACAGTGGTGTTCATGGGCTGGATGTTGTGTTGACGGTGGTGTTGATGGGCTGGATGTTGTGTTGACGGTGGTGTTGATGGGCTGGATGTTGTGTTGACGGTGGTGTTGATGGGCTGGATGTTGTGTTGACGGTGGTGTTGATGGGCTGGATGTTGTGTTGACGGTGTTGATGGGCTGGATGTTGTGTTGACGGTGGTGTTGATGGGCTGGATGTTGTGTTGATGGGCTGGATGTTGTGTTGACGGTGTTGATGGGCTGGATGTTGTGTTGACGGTGGTGTTGATGGGCTGGATATTGTGTTGACGGTGGTGTTGATGGGCTGGATGTTGTATTGACGGTGGTGTTGATGGGCTGGATGGTGTGTTGACGGTGGTGTTGATGGGGTGGATGTTGTGTTGACGGTGGTGTTGATGGGCTGGATGTTGTGTTGACGGTGGTGTTGATGGGCTGGATGTTGTGTTGACGGTGTTGGTGGGCTGGATGATGTGTTGACGGTGGTGTTGATGGGCTGGATGTTGTGTTGACGGTGGTGTTGATGGGCTGGATGATGTGTTGACGGTGGTGTTGATGGGCTGGATGTTGTGTTGACGGTGGTGTTGATGGGCTGGATGTTGTGTTGATGGGCTGGATGGTGTGTTGACAGTGGTGTTGGTGGGCTGGATGATGTATTGACGGTGGTGTTGATGGGCTGGATGATGTGTTGACGGTGGTGTTGATGGGCTGGATGTTGTGTTGATGGTGGTCTTATAGTGGCAATTAGAACATAAGGATGAAGGTAACTGCAGAAGGCCTATTGGCCCATACAAAGTAACTCCTATTTATATCCACCATCTCCTTAAATTAGGTGGCCTAACCTTCACTTGAATTAAGCATGAAATTGCATCTGCCAATCTTTTGACCATTTCAAAACCCTATTTAGATTTCTTGGAGTGATAGTGATTCTTTGTGTTTATTACCCCCTCACAATTTTTTGTATCATTATCTTGAGATGATTTCGGGGCTTTTTAGTGTCCCCGCGGCCGGTCATCGACCAGGCCTCCACCCCCCAGGAAGCAGCCCGTGACAGCTGACAAACACCCAGGTACCTATTTTACTACTAGGTAACAGGGGCATAGGGTGAAAGAAACTCTGCCCATTGTTTCTCGCCGGCGCCTGGGATCGAACCCAGGACCACAGGATCACAAGTCTAGCGTGCTATCGGCTCGGCCGACCGGCTCCCCTCGTTGGTAAATTTTCCAATATTGCTGCTCAATCCTAAATCTAAATCATTTACTGTATGTATATATATATATATATATATATATATATATATATATATATATATATATATATATATATATATATATATATATATATATATATATATATATATATATATATATATATATATATATATATATATATATATATATATATATATATATATATATATATATATATATATATATATATATATATATATATATATATATATATATATATATATATATATATATATATATATATATATATATATATATATATATATATATATATATATATATATATATATATATATATATATATATATATATATATATATATATATATATATATATATATATATATATATATACATACACATACAGTATATATATATATATACATACAGTATATATATATATTATGAATAACAGAGGTCCTTGGACATTGGACCCAGGACATTATTGTGCATCCTAGTAGTGTCCATGTGTAGTATATATAATTATGTAGTATATTTGGCATATTTAATGGCATTTAGTTAATGCCACTTAATGGCATATCTCTGCACCCTTTCCAGTTTGTTGATAGGGGGCTGGTCAAGTCGTTGACTGCAGTTTCGGATAACAACTTCGTTCAATGAGAATTTTATACATTTATACCCTTTCGTTCGTACATGCGCTGGTTTGTGTTCGCTGCTGTTCTCGTGTGAATAAATACATGGCACTTGATCATATAATTCTTTAATTACAGCAGATTTAGTATTTATGTAAGAATCTACCTCAGTGTCATAGTAACATTTTACTCATAAATATAATCTTACCCTGTTATTTTTTTAAATTTTAAATTTAATTGTAATTTGATAATGGCTTTACAAGATTGCAAATATGCTATGTAGTATTCTTTTATAATTTACAATTCCATCAACAGTGCTTAGCGCACTGTTTGTATTGCTGTGTTTGTTAAAGCGAACTCTTATCAGAGAAGGGAAGGGAAGAGAACTATCAGGGGGAATGCACCAAGACATTAGGACTATATAGCATGTGGAAGGGGTTAGGTTAAGGGGGGAGGTTTCTATTATTAGAAAAACAAGGTGCAAACCATACCCCTTACAATTTAAATATATTTATTTATATACAAGATGGTACATTGGGTTGTGAGAGTATGTAACACATATTAAGAGGTACATTGTAGCAAAGATTGAGTTGATGGAGTGGGTAGCACAAGGTACAGTGTGAGTTTGAAACACATTTAGAAACAAGGCACCGCCGAAGGAGGCTATTATTTGTTATGCACCCCATACTCAACCAGTAAGTAGTGGAGCAAAACATAGATTACATGTTCATAAAGTCTTAATAATTCTAGTTCAGGCACTTCCTGGGATAAAACGCGAACATTCCTTGAGGAACTGTGAGGTGCTTATCTGTTTTCCTCATAACGGTCCCAAAGCTTCCACAAATGTTCCTGTTTCTTTTTATTGCCCTTGCGGGAACTGGACCTTAGCTTTTGATCAGAAACCAGTTGGTATTGCAAGGTTACCAGGGGCGCCTCACGGTACAGTAAGGGGATTAAAATATATAAAGCCAAGTTGTCCCTCACTGCCCTTTGATTCAAACGCTGGTGCCATCCTTCTACGTCATTGTTGGTCCTCACCAGTCGTCTGAATGCACACCAGTTCCCCAATTCCCACACACTGTTGCACAGCCACGTATTTTTTATGTAATGAGTTAATTGTGTCGTTAAGGGTGAACTACTAGGCGACTTTTCTAATTCAGCAAACGCCTTACAATTATGTAGTACAAACGTACCACATAAGTACGTGTGTATTACACACGTACACACACACACACCTTGTCAAGCACAAGACAAAGCTTGAAAAGGTTTAGTGGTATGCCAATAGGCTAGTCCCAGGACTAAGAGGCATGAGTTACGGGAACAGGCTACGAGAAATGCACCTCACGACACTGGAAGACAGAAGAGTAAGGGGAGACATGATCACTACCTACAAAATTCTCAGAGCAATTGATAGGGTACATAAAGATTAAACTGTTTAACATGGGTGGTAGGCGAACAAGGGAACACAGGTGGAAACTTAGTACCCAAATGAGCCACTTGGACATTAGAAAGAACTTTTTCAATGGCAGAGTAGTTAATAGATGGAATGCATTAGGCAGTGATGTGGTGAAGGCTGACTCCATACACAGTTTCAAATGCAGATATGATAGAGCCCAGTAGGCTCAGGAATCTGTACATCAGTTGATTGACAGTTGAGAGGTTGACCAAAGAGCCAGAGCTCAACCCCCGCAACCACAACTAGGTGAGTATACACACAAACACACACACGCACATACACAAGTCAGTCTTCTTGATGAGGTCAAGAAGCACCTATTGGAGCTGGATGTGAGAAAAGCTGTTGGGCTGGACGGTATCTCGCCATGGGTATTGAAAGTGTGTGCAGGAGCGCTTTGCTTGCCACTCTCCATAGTGTATAGTAGGTCACTGGAAACGGGAGACCTACCAGAAATAAGGAAGACTGCTTATGTAGTACCAATATACAAAAAGGGTGACAGACAAGAGGCACTGAACTACAGGCCAGTGTCCTTAACTTGTATACCATGCAAGGTGATGGAGAAGATTGTGAGAAAAAACCTAGTAACACATCTGGAGAGAAGAGACTTCGAGACAACCCATCAACATGGGTTCAGGGAGGGTAAATCTTGCTTTACAGGCTTGATAGAATTCTACGATCAGGTGACAAAGATTAAGCAAGAAAGAAAAGGATGGGCGGACTGCATTTTTTTGGACTGTCTGAAAGCCTTTGACACAGTACCCCATAAAAGGTTGATGCATAAGCTGGAGAAACAGGCAGGAGTAACTGGTAGGGCGCTCCAGTGGATAAGGGAGTACCTAAGCAATAGGAAGCAGAGTTACAGTAAGGGGTGAGACCTCAGAATGGCGTGAAGTCACCAGTGGAGTCCCACAGGGCTCTGTACTTGGACCTATCCTGTTTCTGATATACGTAAATGATCTCCCAGAGGGTATAGACTCATTCCTCTCAATGTTTGCTGACGACGCCAAAATTATGAGAAGGATTAAGACAGAAGAGGACAGCTTGAGGCTTCAAGAAGACCTGGACAAGCTGCAGGAATGGTCGAACAAATGGCTGTTAGAGTTTAACCCAAGCAAATGTAATGTAATGAAGATAGGGGTAGGGAGCAGGAGGCCAAATACACGGTATCATTTGGGAGATGAAATACTTAGTCAGAGAGAGAGAAAGACCTGGGGGGTTGATATCACGCCAGACCTGTCCCCTGAAGCTCATATCAAGAGGATAACATCAGCAGCATATGCCAGGTTGGCTAACATAAGAACGGCCTTTAGAAACTTGTGTAAGGAATCTTTCAGAACATTATATACCGCATATGTCAGACCAATCCTGGAGTATGCGGCTCCAGCATGGAGTTCATATCTAGTCAAGCATAAGACTAAACTGGAAAAGGTTCAAAGGTTTGCCACCAGACTAGTACCCGAGCTGAGAGGTATGAGCTATGAGGAGAGACTACAGGAATTAAACCTCACTTCGTTGGAAGACAGAAGAGTTAGGGGGGACACGATCACCACATTCAAGATTCTCAAGAGAATCTACAGGGTTGATAAAGACAGGCTATTTAACACAAGGGGCACACGCACTAGGGGACACAAGTGAAAACTGAGTGCCCAAATGAGCCACAGAGATATTAGAAATAACTTTTTTAGTGTCAGAGTGGTTGACAAATGGAATGCATTAGGAAGTGATGTGGTGGAGGCTGACTCCATACTCAGTTTCAAGTGTAGATATGATAGAGCCCAATAGGCTCAGGAACCTGTACACCTGTTGATTGACGGTTGAGAGGCGCGACCAAAGAGCCAGAGCTCAACCCCCGCAAGCACAACTATCTTGAGGTTATCTTGAGATGATTTCGGGGCTTTAGTGTCCCCGCGGCCCGGTCCTCGACCAGGCCTCCACCCCCAGGAAGCAGCCCGTGACAGCTGACTAACTCCCAGGTACCTATTTACTGCTAGGTAACAGGGGCATTCAGGGTGAAAGAAACTTTGCCCATTTGTTTCTGCCTCGTGCGGGAATCGAACCCGCGCCACAGAATTACGAGTCCTGCGCGCTATCCACCAGGCTACGAGGCCCCAGAACTAGGTGAGTAATAACACACACACACACACACACACACACACACACACACACACACACACACACACACACACACACACACACACGCACGCACGCACGCACACGGGGCTACTCAATTTGGAGACGGGACAGAAAAATTAGGAAAGGCGGTGGCGTTGCTGTGCTGGTAAAAGAACACCTAAAGGTGAACGATATAATGACTGCCAATCCACAAGAAGTTGACATAATAGCACTAGAGATCTGCCATGAGGATGATAAACTAATGATAATAAATGCATATAGTCCACCGCCAAGCAGCACATGGTCAAAGGAGGAGCTAGATAGTAAACGTGAAGGTCTTATAACAATAATGAGAGAGATTATAGCGAGAGCGGATAACGATAGATCACGACTGTTGATAGTCGGTGACTTCAACTTGAAATCCATAGACTGGGAAGCATATGAAGCTAAAACAGAAGATTTTTGGACCTGTAAATTTGTAGACCTCATCCTGGAAACATTCTTGTTTCAACATGTTAAACAAGCTACGAGGATGAGGAAAGGGGACGTTCCCTCCATGCTAGATTTGATATTTACCAGGAAGGAGGAAGAGATATTTGACATTCAGTACCTTCCTCCCTTGGGTAAAAGTGACCATGTCTTTTTGGGAATAAAGTATGCAATGCGTTATAAGCTGGAAGAAAATAAGGAGGTTGAAGCAGTTGAAAAACCAGACTTCAGGAGAGGACATTATGGTGACCTTAGAAATTTTTTTAGTGAGTATAATTGGACAGACTTGATGCTAGGCAAGGAAGTGAATGAGATGTATGTCAAGTTTTGTGAAATATATGATAAAGGCACAAAAAAATTTATACCAAAACAGAGATGCAGGGCCAGAAAACTGGATTGGTTCAATAGAAATTGCGAGAGGGCTAGAGACCAAAAGACACAAAAATGGAATCAATACAGGAAGAGGCCGAACCCCCAAACATACCAGCGATACAAAGATGCGAGAAACAACTACACGGCAGTGAGGAGAGAGGCAGAAAGAAATTTTGAAAAAGGGATTGCAGACAAATGTAAAACAGAACCAGGTCTATTCTATAAATTCATAAACAACAAATTGCATGTAAAGGATAATATTCAGAGGTTGAAAATGGGAAATAGATTCACGGAAGATGAAAAGGAAATGTGTGAAACACTAAACGAAAAGTTCCAATGTGTGTTTGTACAAAATGAAATCTTTAGGGAACCACATACAATAAGAATTCCAGAGAACAACATAGAGCACATAGAGGTGTCTAGAGATGAAGTGGAAAAAATGCTCAAGGAGCTCGGTAAGAACAAAGCAGCTGGCCCAGATGGCGTTTCACCATGGGTTCTGAGAGAATGTGCATCTGAGCTCAGCATTCCACTTCACCTGATCTTTCAGGCATCCCTTTGTACAGGAATCGTAGCAGACGTGTGGAAACAGGCTAACATAGTTCCAATCTACAAAAGTGGCAGCAGGGAAGACCCCCTCAATTATAGACCTGTATCATTGACAAGTGTAATAGTGAAAGTATTGGAAAAACTAATCAAAACTAAATGGGTAGAACACCTAGAGAGAAATGATATAATATCAGACAGACAGTATGGTTTTCGATCTGGAAGATCCTGTGTATCGAATTTACTCAGTTTCTATGATCGAGCCACAGAGATATTACAGGAAAGAGATGGTTGGGTTGACTGCATCTATCTGGACCTAAAAAAGGCTTTCGACAGAGTTCCACATAAGAGGTTGTTCTGGAAACTGGAAAATATTGGAGGGGTGACAGGTAAGCTTCTATCATGGATGAAAAATTTTCTGACTGATAGAAAAATGAGGGCAGTAATCAGAGGCAATGTATCGGACTGGAGAAATGTCACAAGTGGAGTACCACAGGGTTCAGTTCTTGCATCAGTGATGTTTATTGTGTACATAAATGATCTACCAGTTGGTATACAGAATTATATGAACATGTTTGCTGATGATGCTAAGATAATAGGAAGGATAAGAAATTTAGATGATTGTCATGCCCTTCAAGAAGACCTGGACAAAATAAGTAGATGGAGCACCACTTGGCAAATGGAATTTAATGTTAATAAATGTCATGTTATGGAATGTGGAATAGGAGAACATAGACCCCACACAACCTATATATTATGTGAGAAATCTTTAAAGAATTCTGATAAAGAAAGAGATCTAGGGGTGGTTCTAGATAGAAAACTATCACCTGAGGACCACATAAAGAATATTGTGCAAGGAGCCTATGCTATGCTTTCTAACTTCAGAATTGCTTTTAAATACATGGATGGTGATATACTAAAGAAATTGTTCATGACTTTTGTTAGGCCAAAGCTAGAATATGCAGCTGTTGTGTGGTGCCCATATCTTAAGAAGCACATCAACAAACTGGAAAAGGTGTAAAGACATGCTACTAAGTGGCTCCCAGAACTGAAGGGTAAGAACTACGAGGAGAGGTTAGAAGCATTAAACATGCCAAAACTAGAAGACAGAAGAAAAAGAGGTGATATGATCACTACGTACAAAATAGTAACAGGAATTGATAAAATCGACAGGGAAGACTTCCTGAGACCTGGAACTTCAAGAACAAGAGGCCATAGATTTAAACTAGCTAAACACAGATGCCGAAGAAATATAAGAAAATTCACCTTCGCAAATAGAGTGGTAGACGGTTGGAACAAGTTAAGTGAGAAGGTGGTGGAGGCCAAGACCGTCAGTAGTTTCAAAGCGTTATATGACAAAGAGTGCTGGGAAGACGGGACACCACGAGCGTAGCTCTCATCCTGTAACTACACTTAGGTAATTACACTTAGGTAATTACACACACACACATTTGTTAGACATTAAATATGCTTTAAGATATCATCTAGAAGAAAATGGGGACATTGAAACAGTTGATAAACTCGATTTAAGGAGAGGCAACTATGGGGAACTTCGAAATTTTTTTAATGAGTGTAATTGGACAGAATTGTTGCTAGGTAGGGAAGTAAATGAAATGTATGCCAAATTTTTAAAACTATACGAGGAAGGCACACAAACATTCATACCAAAACAGAGATGCAGGGCCAGAAAACAGGATTGGTTCGACAGAAATTGTGAGAGGGCAAGAGACCAAAAGACAGAAAAATGGAATCAGTATAGGAAGAGGCCAAACCCCCAAACATACCAGCGATACAAAGATGGGAGATACAACTATACAGCAGTAAGGAGAGAGGCAGAAAGAAATTTTGAAAAAGGGATAGCAGATAAATGTAAAACAGAACCGGGCCTATTCTTCAAATTCATAAACAACAAATTGCAGGTAAAGGATAATATCCAGAGGTTGAAAATGGGAAACAGATTCACGGAAAATGAAAAGGAAATGTGTGAAACATTAACCCTTTAACTGCGCAACGCTCCTGCAGGCCCAGGCTTCGGGTGCGCAACGCGCCTCAAGGTGTTTTTATTTTTCACGTTCCATTCAAAACTCCCACGGATACATGGGGTTCACATCAGCTTCCTCAGGGCTCTTGTAAACAGACGCCATCTTTAAAAAAAATCATGGTCCACATTGCCGGGTGTCAGAGCCTCAGTAGTGAGTGAGCAACCAAGGCTGGCGCTCGCAGCATGAGCGCACAGTTCTGCTGTTCAGCGTGTGACCACAGCATCGCCTAATAATGTCAAAATATATATATAACCTGTATTATTTAGCCGTGATAGTATTATAGAAGAGCCTGAGTGAGATAATGACTGGGTACAATGTTCAAATATCAGTGATTCAATGCTGCTCACGATGTTCATAGCGCTAGCCACAGCGCCACAGCATTATTTCGTCCATCTAGGAATCTTCAAACGACTTCTTAGGTTCCTTTTCAAAATAAACTTGTGGTCAATTATTCATTTACAGAAATTAGTGACCAGGATTGGCCCATACGAGGCAGCTGCTATTGGCCCATACGAGGCAGCTGCTGTTGGCCCATACGAGGCAGCTGCTGTTGGCCCATACGAGGCAGCTGCTGTTGGCCCATACGAGGCAGCTGCTATTGGCCGATACGAGGCAGCTGCTATTGGCCGATACGAGGCAGCTCCTATTGGCCAATACGAGGCAGCTGCTATTGGCTCATACGAGGCACCTGCTATTGGCCCATACGAGCTATTTTGGTGAGGGATGTGACGTCGTAATTGTAGCATCGTCTGCTGTCTGCTGTGTGATTTCTCATGCAGTGTTTGATGGCCACTGTACTGTTTGGACACAATACTGGCTTACTTGCATAGTTCTAGTAAATAAAACATGTAGATAACTATATATAACATGTGTAAATAGTGTAATAAAAACAATGACAGTATGGTGGGAGGAGCTAAGTTGGCAAAGTAAGATGTTGAAGTGAGGGAGGGCCTGTGTGGGTGTGGCTGCTCACACTCGCGATGTTCTGAATGTGTTATGGTAAATGTATATAGTGTGTGACAGTGTATAGTGTGTACATATGTTGTAAATATATATAAATGAACAAGAAACATTGGTGCGAATAACTGTATGATGGGAGGGGCAATGTTGGCGAAGTGAGGGAGGGCTGGCTGGGTGTGGCTGCTCATACTCGCGGTGTTCTGAATGTGTTGATGGTGAATGTATATATTGTGTGACAGTGTATAGTCTGTAAATAGATTGTATATACAGTATACATAAATTAGCATGATACATGGTAAATATGTGCAAGATATGTGTACACAAGTGTCATGCACGTAACAGTGTCCTTGGACAGTACGGATGTTTTACTACCATAATGTAATGTATGTGTTCATTATACATAGTATTAGCACGTAAAAACAAATAAAATGTATTTGGAACTGTGTGCAAAAAATGAACAAAAATATATGCGCGGCAACTCGCGCGCCCCACCGGCCCCGAGAGCATACTGCTCTGGCGCACGGGGAATGATGACGTCACGCCCCATCTTTCGGACCCCATAGCAGCCAAAGTAAGTACAATTTCGAACTTCCGTTGCTATACCCATATACAGAGAGGGGTTTTTGACACTTTCAGAAGAAAAAAGAATTTTTTCCAGAGGTTTCATTTCGTGCGCACTGGGGGGGTGTCATATTTATAGGCCGCGCAGTTAGAGGGTTAAATGAAAAGTTCCAAAGTGTGTTTGAACAAAATGAAATCTTCAGAGAACCAGACACAATAAGAATTCCAGAGAACAACATAGAGTGGATAGTGGTGTCTAGAGATGAAGTGGAAAATATGCTAAAGGAGCTCAGGAAGAACAAAGCAGCTGGCCCAGATGGCGTTTCACCATGGGTTCTGAGAGAATGTGCATCTGAGCTCAGCATTCCACTTCACCTGATCTTTCAGGCATCCCTGTGTACAGGAATCGTAGCAGACGTGTGGAAACAGGCTAACATAGTTCCAATCTACAAAAGTGGCAGCAGGGAAGACCCCCTCAATTATAGACCTGTATCATTGACAAGTGTAATAGTGAAAGTATTGGAAAAGCTAATCAAAACTAAATGGGTAGAACACCTGGAGAGAAATGATATAATATCAGACAGACAGTATGGTTTTCGATCTGGAAGATCCTGTGTATCGAATTTACTCAGTTTCTATGATCGAGCCACAGAGATATTACAGGAAAGAGATGGTTGGGTTGACTGCATCTATCTGGACCTAAAAAAGGCTTTCGACAAAGTTCCACAGAAGAGGTTGTTCTGGAAACTGGAAAATATTGGAGGGGTGACAGGTAAGCTTCTATCATGGATGAAAAATTTTCTGACTGATAGAAAAATGAGGGCAGTAATCAGAGGCAATGTATCGGAATGGAGAAATGTCACAAGTGGAGTACCACAGGGTTCAGTTCTTGCACCAGTGATGTTTATTGTGTACATAAATGATCTACCAGTTGGTATACAGAATTATATGAACATGTTTGCTGATGATGCTAAGATAATAGGAAGGATAAGAAATTTAGATGATTGTCATGCCCTTCAAGAAGACCTGGACAAAATAAGTATATGGAGCACCACCTGGCAAATGGAATTTAATGTTAATAAATGTCATGTTATGGAATGTGGAATAGGAGAACATAGACCCCATACAACCTATATATTATGTGAGAAATCTTTAAAGAATTCTGATAAAGAAAGAGATCTAGGGGTGGTTCTAGATAGAAAACTATCACCTAAGGACCACATAAAGAATATTGTGCAAGGAGCCTATGCGATGCTTTCTAACTTCAGAATTGCATTTAAATACATGGATGGCGATATACTAAAGAAATTGTTCATGACTTTTGTTAGGCCAAAGCTAGAATATGCAGTTGTTGTGTGGTGCCCATATCTTAAGAAGCACATCAACAAACTGGAAAAGGTGCAAAGACATGCTACGAAGTGGCTCCCAGAACTGAAGGGCAAGAGCTACGAGGAGAGGTTGGAAGCATTAAACATGCCAAAACTAGAAGACAGAAGAAAAAGAGGTGATATGATCACTACATACAAAATAGTAACAGGAATTGATAAAATCGACAGGGAAGATTTCCTGAGACCTGGCACTTCAAGAACAAGAGGTCATAGATTTAAACTAGCTAAACACAGATGCCGAAGAAATATAAGAAAATTCACCTTCGCAAATAGAGTGGTAGACGGTTGGAACAAGTTAAGTGAGAAGGTGGTGGAGGCCAAGACCGTCAGTAGTTTCAAAGCGTTATATGACAAAGAGTGCTGGGAAGACAGGACACCACGAGCGTAGCTCTCATCCTGTAACTACACTTAGGTAATTACTTAGGTAATTACACACACACACACACACACACACACACAAAATATTTGTGTGTGTGTATAAATCCTATTTTTTCATTAATAAGCCTAGGTATACGCAAAATTTTGCTGCTACCCCATTCTATATGAAGAATTACAAAGCGTAAATAAAAAACTGGCTACAAGTTTATCTAATATCCGCACCTCACAGGCTTCACGAAAAAATTAACACGTAATGAATAGAATGACAATGGAGAGTTGAATACAATGTATGACCACGAAGGAAAATTAAAACAGGAAATTACTTAAGCACTTCCGTGTTAATCAACACATCAACCAAAGTATATTATGATGTGTTGATTTTCACGAAAGTGCTAAAGTAATTTCCTGTTTGATTTTTCCTTCGTGGTTATACATTCTTATATGTATATATTTTCAGATTATAATTCGTAATATGTAAATATCTCGGAGTGAAATAATGTACATTCGTATTTTGTATTTTACAATTTTTTTTTTCGTTTTTTTTTATTTTTCAACAATAATACAACATAAATAATAATTTTGTTTAGTATATATTTAAATAACATTTTATTTTACAAACCCATTGTACCATCTTATAAATATACAGGGGTACCTCGGTTTAAGAGTTTAATCCGCTCCTGGAGACGGCTCGTATTCTGAAAACTCGTATTCCGAAGCTAATTTCCCCATAAGAAATAATGGGAATGAATTGATCCGTTCCTGACTACCCCAAAAATCCCACATCAAACTAAATTTTTATACCTAATTCATCTAAATAAACCTACAAAACTATGTTCAAGCTATTACTTACCTTGCTGTTGAATGTTGTAGGCGTATGTAAGATGGTGAGGAGGGGGGAGGAGGAGAGGAGTTACTGTTTGGAAGGGGAGTCCCCTTCCATTATCACTATTGTGGGACATTTGGGGCTTGAATCTAATTATTTAAATATTAATGTAGTAAATTAAATTACGAAGGACCACCCGTTTTTATAGTAAAGAGGGAAACTGAGAAATTATGATCATTAGATAATTCCTAGATGAACCAGTAACTATGGATAAAATACTAGAGAATATGATCATAGAAATAATTAATGGGCTGTATAATTAAATGAATCAAACCCTCAAACACCTACATTGGGGGGTTATTACTGGAACTCAGTACGTCCAGGGACTAGTGTGGTTCGTTCACTAATCCAAGATTTAATAATCTAATCCTATGAATTATAGTGAATCCAATGTCATTACCATTAATGGGAACATAGAATATGAGTATAATAATGATCATCACAATAAACACCAGTTAATCCAAAGAGAACTCTGCATGTAAATAATTCCAGATAATTAATAAAGGAATACAAAGGAATCTTAGCTTAATGACGATTCCTATGTGTAAGTCACGACACTTCCTCTAATTCCCTGGGCTCGGCTGGCTGACGAGTGGGATGGATTAACATGGGAGAAGGCGGCAGGGAGAATTCTTCTCATGTGCTGCAAAACAAATATTTACAGTAGCAACTAATTAAACTACTGAATCTCTATGTTCAAGGAATTAGTATTAACAGGAAATAATGGGTAATAACCTGTGGTTTGATGTTATCATGCGTCGTCACGACTAATCACCCAGCTACTATTCTACACCCTACAAGATGCATCAAATAAGGATAAGGTACTTAGCTAATATGGGCACTGTATAAGTTTTAAGATTGCCGAAATTCGCGCCCCAGGCTTCGCCTATCCTGGATAATGGCGCGCTTCACTGGCCGATCACGTGTGGTCAGGAAACCAGATTAAAAAGGTTCCTTATAATACACTGGCACCAGTTGAAGATATTGTCTGCAAGGTTGTTCACGCCTCACAGTGGCGACTTTCATCTGAGGATGGATAACGTTTACCCTGATGTCTGGGTAATGGCGTCTCCTTGTGAGCACGATACGGACAGGTCTGCTCGAGAGCTCCCATCCACGTGTACTGGCGAGCCTCCCTCACCCATGCCGCGTCTCGCGTTCATTAGACAAATTATCGTCATGAATATGAGTATTTCTCGCATTTATGCTTGAAATGTTGGAGACAGGATGGGTTTATTATTGAGAAGAGGGAAATATTATTATTTGCCATTTTAGTGATAAACATATACGGGAGAGGAATTAATGTCTCTCCATGGCATTCACTTGTGACGTTAATTTTTATTACTAGATAACTGCTATGACTCTAACGCTCTATTCGGCTTTTAGTTGGAGGTCAATTTATCTGTAATTAATTACCACAGAGAATGCCTTAGTTATAGAGAATCAAATTCAATTCTCAGATACATTGGATATAATGTGTTTATTGCAATGAAATCTGACGCAATACTGGCGTCGGGTGACGTGAGAATTCTAGCCTACTGCACAGATGAAATTATTAGTACATGAGAATTCTACGTGGTGTTAATTTTACTTACTACAATAATTAGTAGAGTTAGTAATAATTAATGAGAATACAACAGTGTTGTATTCGGTGTTGGAAATTTCCAACATAACTCCGGGGGGAGGATTCTAGGGTCGTAGTGTACTGTGGAGTACTGACCTATCCCGAAGTTGATATCAAGATTAGTACATTAGTAGGTTAATATGTTAGTATGTTAGTACACACATAACGAACGTCCCGTATTTATCAAGGACTTACAAGAACTCAAGTCTTGCTACAGAGCACCACTTGGTTTCCGAACCCCTTGGGGACGAGACCCGTCGGTTAACATGTAAGTTCGTATACGAGAAATAAAGGGGAAAAAATAAACTAGAAATGTAAACAGAAATTTTTCCGAAAAAATTTACGAAAAAACTCTAGGGGGAAAAATCGACAGGTTCATAGCGTAAATGCGACTGTGTTTTGTTTGTACTCACCAATAAGTGAAGTCCTGATCCGCTTTATAAAAGTCCTTAATTGTTCCTAACTGATTATTAAGACGTCTGGCAAACATCCTCTGGATGTTTCCTGCCAGCCTGCAGGCACATCCTGCCTAAAATATACGATGATGTACTGTACATTTAAGAAACAAATCTGGGTCACAGGTCTGTGGAGTGTGGTTAGGCTTACGGAGTCAGCCGGTCCCTCCCCCACCACCGATACACCTCCCCCTCTCCCCCCACCCCAAACCCATACACACACACACACACTCAAAGGTCACGTGGTTCATGGTTCACTTCAACACCCATATATCGCTTCCTGCCTGCCTGCCTCCTTCCCAGCCTGCAAGCCTGCCTGCCTCCTTCCCAGCCTGCAAGCCTGCCTGCCTGCCTGCCTGCCTGCCTGCCTGCCTGCCTGCCTCCTTCCCAGCCTGCAAGCCTGCCTGCCTGCCTGCCTCCTTCCCAGCCTGCAAGCCTGCCTGCCTGCCTGCCTCCTTCCCAGCCTGCAAGCCTGCCTGCCTGCCTCCTTCCCAGCCTGCAAGCCTGCCTGCCTGCCTGCCTCCTTCCCAGCCTGCAAGCCTGCCTGCCTGCCTCCTTCCCAGCCTGCAAGCCTGCCTGCCTGCCTGCCTCCTTCCCAGCCTGCAAGCCTGCCTGCCTCCTTCCCAGCCTGCAAGCCTGCCTGCCTGCCTGCCTCCTTCCCAGCCTGCAAGCCTGCCTGCCTGCCTGCCTCCTTCCCAGCCTGCCTGCCTGCCTGCCTCCTTCCCAGCCTGCAAGCCTGCCTGCCTGCCTGCCTCCTTCCCAGCCTGCAAGCCTGCCTGCCTGCCTGCCTCCTTCCCAGCCTGCAAGCCTGCCTGTCTGCCTGCCTCCTTCCCAGCCTGCAAGCCTGCCTGCCTGCCTGCCTCCTTCCCAGCCTGCAAGCCTGCCTGCCTCCTTCCCAGCCTGCAAGCCTGCCTGCCTGCCTGCCTCCTTCCCAGCCTGCAAGCCTGCCTGCCTGCCTGCCTCCTTCCCAGCCTGCAAGCCTGCCTGCCTGCCTGCCTCCTTCCCAGCCTGCAAGCCTGCCTGCCTGCCTGCCTCCTTCCCAGCCTGCCTGCCTCCTTCCCAGCCTGCCTGCCTGCCTGCCTCCTTCCCAGCCTGCCAGCCTGCTTCCTTTCCAGCCAGCCTGCCTCCCTCCCTGCCATCATGCTAACGGGTAGTGTGTGTTAGGCTTATCTTCGGGAATGAGCCGGTCTCGCCCCCACCACCAACAAACCACCCGCCCCCCTACATCCCATCTCTCAAGGTCACGCGGTTCAACCGCGTGACTACCACTCACTCCCTGCCTGCCTGCCTGTGCCTGCCTGCCTGCGCCTGCCAGCCTGCCTTTCCCTCCCTAATTCTCACTACTTCCATCCCTTCCTGCCTACCTCCTAGCATCTCTCCCTACCTCCCCCTCCCTCTTAGCATCTCTCCCTACCTCCTAACATCTCTCCCTACCTCCCCCTCCCTCCTAGCATCTCTCCCTACCTCCCCCTCCCTCCTAGCATCTCTCTCTCCCCCTCTCTCACTGATTCTCCCCCCCCCCCCTCATTCATACTGCCTCCCACCTAAACTCCATCGTCCATCCACCCACCAGTCAGCCATCACTGATGCAATGCGTGCATTTGGAGCCAACATGGTGCACAGATGTTTCTTGATTGTGCAGATATGTAAAACAAAAGCACAGAATGAACATTCCAGCCTTATGGCAATTCAAAATAATAGGAATAATAGGCCGTGAATCTGTGAAGTCACAGCGGGCAAACTGGACCATCTCCCACCCACCACAACAAACCGGCGTGACGCTTGGCGGACCCCTTCCTACCCGAACTTTGTTCGGGTAGCATGACTCCCCAACCCCAATCGGGAAACTGGAAGTTTCGGATAACTAAAGTTCGGAAACCAAGTGGTGCTCTGTATTTACATGTCGAATGAAACATGTTATTTATAGCCTACACAATAATTAAAGAATTGCTCTTAGTTGAAAACTATAATAGGCTTGTAGTTTCCCTTAGTGGAAACATGTATTAAATATTGAAACATTAAATGATTAAGTTATCGGTAATCAGGAACTCTCTAAAGTTCACAATAAACTCAACAACTAGGGTCGTAGTGACATGTAATGGTGTATTACGTAGCTGCTGAATCGTAGGCAAACTCAGAATAAGTTCCTAAGAACTGATAACACTATTGTATGATTATACAGTAAAATATTATTAGTCATTTAAGATCAAGGAGACTATGACACTACAGTAAGGTCACTGTCTAGGGTCGCTGTGACTTGTAACTATTGAGTTACTAGACAATAACATCACACAGTATCATGATCACCCCAAATTCAAATGAGGAAATTGAATTTAATGTGCACTGCCGTGCAGTAGTCATTCTGACTGATGGTACAACTAATTTGCTAACTAGCTAAAATAATAGAAAGTTAGAGAACTGAAAAGTGCATTCATTAAAATCAAGGAAAATTCTGAGTCGACAGTGAGATTAGTAGCCTAGTCATTCTGACTTATGAGCTAATTAACCCTTACACTGCTCAGGGGTCCTTGGGACATTTACACCCCTGTGCGCAAGAAAAAAAAAATTCAAAATTTTTTTTTCGTCTTCTAAACATGTTAATTTGTGTCCCCTGAGCATGGAAAAAAAAAAATCGTAGGTGACATATTTTGGGCGCAATTGACTGAGGAAGTCTGGCAAAAAGTGGGCGTTGACAGAGCGGTCGTCAGACCCGGTCAGCGTCACCCGCGTTGACAGATGGGAGTTGCCACAAAGATATTATTACCTAATTGTTTCAATGTCTCCGATTGATTTTTTCTTAGTTTTTTTGCAGTAATATTATTCAATAGTGTGTATTGTAATATATTTATATAATAAAAGTGGTTAATAATCGCTATACTCAAAAGTATGATGTGCATATTAGTGATTCAATTATTATGTTTATAAAACTATAAACAAATAGTTTTGCTGCTATTACACTCTATACACAGGTTATATATAAGTATTGGCATGTTTTGGTCACCATAACGAACCACTAAGTTGGTATTGAGAGTCGAAAAGCAACGAGGAGTTACCGCCACACACCAGCCAGCCACTTGCTGCCACTCCCTCAACACACGCACTAAACTTTCTCCCCCAACAATACCAGTTGTGGTGTTATTACACTATATACAGACGTTATATATAAGTATGTGTATATTTTGTTCACCACAACTGTACAGCTAAACTGATATAGTTAGTTCAGGCACTAAGAGTCGTCGCTATACACAGATGGCGGCTGGCGGCTCCCTCACTCTTTCAAGGTCACACGCACTAAACTTTCTCCCCCAACAATACCTTTTGTAGTGTTATTACTCTATATACACATATTATATATAAGTGCGAACAAGCCTGAATGGACCCCAGGACAATATGCAACTGAAAACTCACACCCCAGAAGTGACTCGAACCCATACTCCCAGGAGCAACGCAACTGGTATGTACAAGACGCCTTAATCCACTTGACCATCACGACCGGACAAAATGAGGTGATAGCCGAGGCTATTTGAACCACCCCACCGCCGGCACTCGGATAGTAATCTTGGGCATAGCATTTTACCAAATCACCTCATTCTTTGGGGCACACGTGAGGAACACAAATGCGAACAAATATTATTTGTTCGCATACATTATATTATATATAAATATCTACATGTTTTATGCACCGTAACTGTACACCTAAGCTTGTAGTGCGCCCAAAGAGCATAGTGGCCACCCTCTAAACAGCTAGACAAATCGTGCAGACGACGTCACCTCCGTCACCCAAATGGCTCCTCCCAGCATAATCCTTTTGCTGTTATTACACTAATACACACATTATATATAAGTATCTATATTTGTGTTCACCATAGAGAACCATTGACCTGGTATGGTGAATGCAAACAATAACAGGTGGCCACACAGTCAGTAAACGATGCTGTCTCCCTCCGTCTCTCAGCATCACTCCTCCCACAGCGCTAATTATTACAACAATCCTGCTATTATCACAACCCTGGTTATTTATATCACAGTCATTGGTCATCTGTAATATTGTCATCGCTAAATAATAACAATTATATATTTATTTTGACATTTTTCGGCGATGCTGTGGTCACAAGCTGAACAGCAATGCTGTTCGCTCATGCTGCGTGCGCCGGCCTTGGTTGCTCCAACAGTACTGTGCCTCTCACACCTGAGAATATTGCCCACGATTTTTTTTTTAAATTGCATCTGTTTACAAGAGCCCTGAGGAAGCTACTGTGAACCCCGTGTAGCCGCGGGTCATTTGAATCAGGCCTGGCACCCTATGGCGTATATATACGCCATGCGCACCATGGGACATGTTACTCAGGGCGTATATATACGCCATGCGCACCATGGGACATGTTACTCAGGGCGTATATATACGCCATGCGCAGTTTAAGGGTTAAATGGCAGCTCATAGGCTTGACACTGTAAACTGGTTAGTACGAAATCACCTTTACATGAAATTGAGTTTATTAAATCAGTCTCTATAAGTATAGTCAACTGTAATTAATGGTGAGTACAGATTAGGCTAGTACTCAGTTGACACTAACTAAAGTCCCTAAACCTACCTAAATAAATGGTTTGAATTTCTAACCTACCTAAGTAAGGGACTAAGCTAATTGTGAGCAAAAATGTACTCGAATTAACATTGTGAGCAGTATTGAGCTCATTAACAAGTCAAGCTATATTGAACTCGTGAACATGGTGAGCTACAGTGAGCTCGTTAGCAGTGCTAACAGGGTGAGTTACAGTGAACTCGTCAACAGTGTTGACAGGGTGAGCTACAGTGAGCTCGTTAACAGTGTTAACAGGGTGAGTTCAGTGAACTCGTCAACAGTGTTGACAGGGTGAGTTCAGTGAACTCGTTAGCAGTGCTAACAGGGTGAGTTACAGTGAACTCGTCAACAGTGTTGACAGGGTGAGCTACAGTGAGCTCGTTAGCAGTGCTAACAGGGTGAGTTAGTGAACTCGTCAACAGTGTTGACAGGGTGAACTACAGTGAGCTCGTTAGCAGTGCTAACAGGGTGAGTTACAGTGAACTCGTCAACAGTGTTGACAGGGTGAACTACAGTGAGCTCGTTAGCAGTGCTAACAGGGTGAGTTACAGTGAACTCGAATTAACGAGGTGGAGTTTTGCATCATTCAATTATCATGACGAGCAGTGCTCGTGGCATGGTGAACATAAAAGCGTTCGATTGTCATGGCGAGCAATATTAAGCTCGTACGCATGGGGAACAAGCACTCATATTATTACGTTAATTCTAAGGTGACCTATATTAAGCTCATGGCGCATGTTAATTAACAATGCTGATGTTTAACGATAATGCATTAAACATATTAGTTCTCTGTAAATTCGCTTACGTATTAGTAAGTTTGCAAGTTTGTTCGTGCTGCGCTCCTACACTAAATAAGCAGAAACGAAAGAAAAACAACTCAAATGGATGCAAGTATTTATCACTAACTCTTAGTGCAGAAAACATGGTATTAAGAAGGTTTTCTTGGCAAACCTTTAAGCGCAAGTATAGTGGACCAGTGGTCCTAGTGAATTTATTACTAAATTCAGGAAATGCCAGTAGCATTGAGTGCTAGATTCTCTAGCCTAACATTATTAATTACCTAGGGAGTACTAGATTCTCTAGCCCAACATTACAATTTACCTAGGAAGACTGAGTGTGGTCAATTACTACTTGTCGAGAATAATTCTAGGTCTGCAGTGAATTCAATAGTTTGGTCGCTGTGACTTGTACTTGTTTGAGTACGGACCATTGGTTTTCACTGAGAGCTATGAAACATCTCGGCGAGTATCAATTGCACCACATTCAATCTGAGTTTATTACTCAGCTGTGTTTCTCCTTTTAGTTTGCTGCTGGAGAATTGATTTACTGCTGGCTAATTTATTATTATTGGCAGGTTTAGGCTTGTTCACATTCAGAACGTTACCAGTAAGTAAGTAGCCACCTGCAGATTGGAGCATATTCATTCCCAATCGTTTAACATATCCAGTTATGAACTGGCAATAGTAGTCGGCTCCTACTAGTACATCTACATTGTTAAGGCGGTCAGACGTTAACTTGTAGTCAGCCAAATTAATTTCACGTTCCTGCAGGAAGTGGGCTGTGTACCCCAGACCCTTAATATTTAAGTCTAAAGGTATTTGATCTACAACAATGGCTTGGACAGCCTTGGCATGACTACCTAGTCGTACAAGCGGTTGAACTACTGAGTATTCATGGGTTCCTCGATTTATCATGAACCCTGACAAGTTTAATTTTACCTGTCCTATTGGTTGTAAATTAAGTGCCTCTGCTGCCCTTTGAGTAATGAAAGTTCTCTGGGAACCTTGATCAAATAGTCCACGTATGGTGATCTTGGCTCCTCTGTTCTTCACTTGAAGTTGGGCAGTAGGCAAAGCAGCATCCACTTGAGATGCTTGTGAAGTTACGCTGTACACATCTCGCACCTTGCAGCACTGTACTGGTGTAGATTCTCTACGTCCTATTCTAGGATTGACATAATTTGTCTTAACTAATTTGCACAGTGCAGCATGATGCTTGCCCCTTCTACACCTATTGCAGGTGTTCAGTGGGGTGTCACAGCTGTTAACATCATGTGGTTTGAGACACCTAGTACATCTGTGTAACTGTTTGAGTCGTCTGACTCTTGTGTCTCTATTAGGATAATTAGTACATTTGTACAGAGAATGTTTTTGATTGCAAAACAAGCACATTCCCCATCCTACAGTTCGTTTAGGGCTTACCGGTTTAGGTAAAACAGTATTTGCAGGTTGTGACGGTTTTGCTGTTTGCATTTGCTTGTTATTTATTCTCTTGTGAGTACTTGGTGTACTCTGGGGAACCATTAATAGGCTCTTGGGAGTGCTCTTTGGACTATTAGGTCTCTTAGGAGCACCTGTGGAGTTATTAGCAGTGCTCTTTGGACTATTAGGTCTCTTAGGAGCACCTGTAGGACTCTTAGGCCTCACTGATGAATCAGTGTTTGACTGATTGTTGTTACATTGATTATTAGCACCTTTGTTACCTAGTGACAGTGTCACTTTAGGAGTTTCAGGTAAGGAAACTGATGTAGGTACAGTTTTGGTGCATTCAGATTTAGCATTAATTGCTTGGTCTGCTGTATGATTGCTCATATTACGCAAACCTGTAAATATATCCTGCATTGACAGGGTATTACCATTCTGGCATACATATAATTTATTAAGTGTGTCACCAGACAATTTTCTCTGGATGATAATTTTAGTCATCCACTTAGTAGTTGGGTGATCCACCTCTTTACTGAAAGAATTTATCAGTGACTCAAGCTGAAAACTAAAGGCTTGTAAAGAGTCAACTGATTGCTCTGGTGAAGATAAATTTAATAATTGGTGCACAAGGTTTATAATAGTCTTCTCATTGTCAGCACTTACTTTAGAAGGCTGTTGTGAGTAATTGTGACCATTACTTGTGTTGCTTAAGGCTTCTTGCTTAGCCTCAGCTTTGATTACAGCTTCGACTGCTGCTGCAGCATTAGCTTTATCATTTTCTGGTTCAGATTCACTGATTATTGCAGCTTCACTTGTTTCATCTGCAGCTTCACTTGTTTCTCTGGGTTCTGGTGATAAGCTAGTTAATTCAGTAGCCTTATGTATTGAACTTATAGAATCCAGGGAACATTGAGAAGAGTGGTCTGAAATTTGATCAGACTCTGTGAACAAATCATCACATGAAGCTGTATTAGATGAGAGGTTAGAAAATGAAGGTTGAACTTCAGTTGTGGATCCTGTGTAGTGATCAGTATTGATTAGAGGATTCTCCTCATCTTGAGGTAGCTCATATATTTCATCTGAGCTGAGTGCTTGCTTGGTTGTAGTTTTTCTACAAAAACGTTCTATCCAATCAGGATCATTTTGTTTCGCAAGCACTCTTTTATAGTGATCTAACTGGTCTTGAATGGTATCTTCATATTCATCAAGATCATATTCGATCTGACTTAATTCGTCTGGGTCAGTATTACTGACCTGGAGTAAGTTCCTATGAGACTCGATTACAGTCTTTATATATTCATATTTTTGGATGGCGTTCCTTATGAAACTTGCTAGTCTGTAGACGTCACCTGGGTCAGTTTCTACACAGAGATGACATTTCATAAGCAGTTTTTCTAGGGGACGTTGAAGAGCTGTCAAGAATCTTGCATTCCTTTCTAAAGGATTCATTCTTGCGGTAAATTAAGCCTGATAGGGCTTATGTAGCTAGTGGTATAGCTATGGTGTCTGCTCCTTGATGTAGAGCAGGTATAAGTATTGACAGCCTGGTATTTCTTGAGGCTGGTTGTAATTTACCTCATTTAGAGGTTAGCTACCTACCTAATAATAAGCAACTAAGATTTGAGTGGTACCTTGGTCTCACTACAGGTGTTCCTCAGCTTAGCTCTTCTAAATCAGCCTCGGATGGGTAGTGGACTTACAGTAACACTCAAAGACATACATAGAAATATGCAATAAAATAATTACACAATAAATGGTTAATCCCACCCTTGATAGGGTCAGCACAAAAGAATAATATATGTGTCACTAACTAGCTCAAGCCTAGTCGTGAGAATTTCTACTTAAGAAACTACAACTATATTTAGTCTGTGCTTGTGCCAAATTCAACACAATCACAGTCTAAATTGCTACCTAATAAAGGTTGGCAAAGATTATATTATGGTGCAGTAATGTGCAAATAATTGTGCTGTGTTTTTGGGTTTTTGTATTTTATATAATATACACTTGTGTAATTATGTGTATAAGAAGTTAAATGAACACAAAGGAATTATTTGTGTTTGGCAAGTATTCTACTGCCGTAAATATTACCTAACTCCTAAATGTACTCCTAATTGTGGAATAAAAGGTTATCAGGGTTAGTAATGATTAACTAGTATGAGATCAGTAATTTATATTAGTATACTGGATCCCTAAATGTTAATGATCCACTGACTTGAGTGAATCAGTAATTATAACATGGATTCAGGCTATAATGGACAGTCTGCTGACAGCCATACATTGAAACATTGGTATAGCCTAAATGGTTAACACTTAATTGGTGTTAGTGATTAATATAAGGTTATGAGCTGTTGCTCTTGGTGACCTAAAGATTCTACTTCAGTATGAAGTGTAGGTCTAAATGTTGTGGGTAATTGGCTATGACCCACTAAAGCTACCTTATACATGAGGTGAAAGTAGCAATATGTTAGTGTGATCTAGACTAACTGAGATGTTACACGTTAGTTGACACAATTAATTAAATAGTTAGTCTAGCTTATGTCACACAAGGATTAGTTATTAATGATTAATATTTTAATTATAAATTTAATGCCTATCCGGTTCGAAGGACCATATTGTGGGACATTTGGGGCTTGAATCTAATTATTTAAATATTAATGTAGTAAATTAAATTACGAAGGACCACCCGCTTTTATAGTAAAGAGGGAAACTGAGAAATTATGATCATTAGATAATTCCTAGATGAACCAGTAACTATGGATAAAATACTAGAGAATATGATCATAGAAATAATTAATGGGCTGTATAATTAAATGAATCAAACCCTCAAACACCTACATTGGGGGGTTATTACTGGAACTCAGTACGTCCAGGACTAGTGTGGTTCGTTCACTAATCCAAGATTTAATAATCTAATCCTATGAATTATAGTGAATCCAATGTCATTACCATTAATGGGAACATAGAATATGAGTATAATAATGATCATCACAATAAACACCAGTTAATCCAAAGAGAACTCTGCATGTAAATAATTCCAGATAATTAATAAAGGAATACAAAGGAATCTTAGCTTAATGACGATTCCTATGTGTAAGTCACGACACTTCCTCTAATTCCCTGGGCTCGGCTGGCTGACGAGTGGGATGGATTAACATGGGAGAAGGCGGCAGGGAGAATTCTTCTCACGTGCTGCAAAACAAATATTTACAGTAGCAACTAATTAAACTACTGAATCTCTATGTTCAAGGAATTAGTATTAACAGGAAATAATGGGTAATAACCTGTGGTTTGATGTTATCATGCGTCGTCACGACTAATCACCCAGCTACTATTCTACACCCTACAAGATGCATCAAATAAGGATAAGATACTTAGCTAATATGGGCACTGTATAAGTTTTAAGATTGCCGAAATTCGCGCCCCAATCTCTGGCTTCGCCTATCCTGGATAATGGCGCACTTCACTGGCCGATCACGTGTGGTCAGGAAACCAGATTAAAAAGGTTCCTTATAATACACTGGCACCAGTTGAAGATATTGTCTGCAAGGTTGTTCACGCCTCACAGTGGCGACTTTCATCTGAGGATGGATAACGTTTACCCTGATTGGGTAATGGCGTCTCCTTGTAAGCACGATACGGACAGGTCTGCTCGAGAGCTCCCATCCACGTGTACTGGCGAGCCTCCCTCACCCACGCCGCGTCTCGCGTACATTAGACAAATTATCGTCATGAATATTAGTATTTCTCGCATTTATGCTTGAAATGTTAGAGACAGGACGGGTTTATTATTGAGAAGAGGGAAATATTATTATTTGCCATTTTAGTGATAGTAAACATATACGGGAGAGGAATTAATGTCTCTCCATGGCATTCACTTGTGACGTTAATTTTTATTACTAGATAACTGCTATGACTCTAACGCTCTATTCTGCTTTTAGTTGGAGGTCAATTTATCTGTAATTAATTACCACAGAGAACGCCTTAGTTATAGAGAATCAAATTCAATTCTCAGATACATTGGATATACAGTACAACCTCGATTCAACGTACCCCGATTCAACGAATCTCTGGCTAGTTCGCACACTTTTCAGGCCGAATTTACTCACCCGGTTCGACGAACAATGGTTCGCTGAAGCGAGGGATGTTCGAATTTGCTTAGATGTCCAGACAGAGTTCACAGACTGGTGGAAAACTTTCCCATTCTATAACAGATTACAATTAATAATTCTCTCAT
>NC_091190.1:8968458-8995958 GCF_040958095.1 Procambarus clarkii | reverse complement strand
CCATCCATCCATCCCCTCCATCCATCCATCCATCCCCTCCATCCATCCATCCATCCCCTCCATCCATCCATCCATCCATCCCCTCCCTCCATCCATCCATCCCCTCCCACCATCCCTCCCTCCATCCCCTCCCTCCATCCATCCATCCATCCCCTCCCTTTATCCATCCATCCCCTCCCTCCCTCCCTCCCTCCATCCATCCATCCCCTCCCTCCATCCATCCATCCATCCATCCATCCATCCATCCATCCATCCATCCATCCCCTCCCTCCATCCATCCATCCATCCCCTCCATCCATCCATCCCCTCCCTCCATCCATCCATCCATCCCCTCCCTCCATCCATCCCCTCCCTCCATCCATCCCCTCCCTCCATCCATCCCCTCCATCCATCCATCCATCCATCCATCCATCCATCCATCCCCTCCCTCCATCCATCCATCCCCTCCCTCCATCCATCCATCCATCCCCTCCCTTTATCCATCCATCCCCTCCCTCCCTCCCTCCCTCCATCCATCCATCCCCTCCCTCCATCCATCCATCCATCCATCCATCCCCTCCCTCCATCCATCCATCCCCTCCCTCCATCCATCCATCCATCCCCTCCCTTTATCCATCCATCCCCTCCCTCCATCCATCCATCCATCCATCCCCTCCCTCCATCCATCCATCCCCTCCCTCCCACCATCCATCCATCCATCCCCTCCCTCCATCCATCCATCCATCCCCTCCCTTTATCCATCCATCCCCTCCCTCCCTCCATCCATCCATCCATCCCCTCCCTCCATCCATCCATCCATCCCCTCCATCCATCCATCCATCCCCTCCATCCATCCATCCATCCCCTCCCTCCCTCCATCCATCCATCCATCCATCCATCCCCTCCCTCCATCCATCCATCCATCCCCTCCATCCATCCATCCCCTCCCTCCATCCATCCATCCATCCATCCCCTCCATCCATCCATCCATCCATCCATCCATCCTTTCCCTCCATCCATCCATCCCCTCCCTCTCACCATCCATCCATCCATCCCCTCCCTCTCACCATCCATCCATCCATCCCCTCCCTCTCACCATCCATCCATCCATCCCCTCCCTCCATCCATCCATCCCCTCCCTCCCTCCATCCATCCCCTCCCTCCATCCATCCATCCATCCCCTCCCTCCATCCATCCATCCATCCATCCCCTCCATCCATCCATCCATCCCCTCCCTCCATCCATCCATGCATCCCCTCCCTCCATCCATCCATGCATCCCCTCCCTCCATCCATCCCCTCCCTCCATCCATCCATCCCCTCCCTCCATCCATCCATCCCCTCCCTCCATCCATCCATCCATCCCCCCTCCATCCATCCATCCATCCATCCCCTCCCTCCCTCCCTCCATCCCCTCCCTCCATCCCCTTTCTCCCTCCATCCATCCAGAATTGAAGAAACAAATCAAGTTAAAAAAAAAAAGTTAACTGGGTCAGAGTTAGGGTTATCAGCGAGTCGGTCCCTTCACCACCACCGACACACCTCCCCCCCCCACCCCTACAGCCCATACACACACACACACCCTCAAATCATCCATCCCTCCCTCCATCCTACCATCAATCCATCTCCATCCTCTCCTTCCCTGCCTCCCTCCCAAGCTCTGCCTGCCTCCCTCCGTGCCTGTCTCCCTCCATGCCTGCCTCCCTCCCTGCCTCTCCCTTACAAGCTCTGCCTGCCCACCTCCCTCCCAACCTCCCACTGATTTGTGGCAGACGTATCTTTGTAAATTAATTTAAAGGCTGAAGCGTGATTGGCTAGCTACATGTCGTAAAATCTCCTTATAGACATTTTCTGTGATAAAACAAAGTGAGTGAGGGTGGACAGATAAGGGAATACTGTTCTGTAAACCTCACTTGGTTTTCCTTCGTCTGTGTCGTTATAGTTCAGTGACCCATGACTTTGAAAGTTTCAGACTAATAAATCATTTCTAAAAGCAATGCTTTAATAGCTTTTTATTATCCTAATTAAACTAAACTAAATAAAACCAAAAATATACTGTAATATGATAGACATCTGCTATTCGAGAAATTATTTGTTATTGGAACAACTCCAGCGTGAGCGAGTGGACGGGTCTAATCCCTGTACACACCATGCGTTTCTCGTTTCAATTCGTCGCCACAGTTCAGTGACTACGGCTTCGAAATAATAAAATTAATAAATCATTTAATCAATGGTCATTTAACAGATGATGAGATTATACAAAATGTTACTGGCACTGTTGACGTTCCCAGCACCAGCACAGCCGTACCCAGCACCAGCACAGCCGTACCCAGCACCAGCACAGCTGTACCCAGCACCAGCACAGCCGTACCCAGCACCAGCACAGCCGTACCCAGCACCAGCACAGCCGTACCCAGCACCAGCACAGCTGTACCCAGCACCAGCACAGCCGTACCCAGCACCAGCACAGCCGTACCCAGCACCAGCACAGCCGTACCCAGCACCAGCACAGCTGTACCCAGCACCAGCACAAAAGCAGCTGAAGCCAACACAGCAGCAGCGAGCACCAGCAAAGCTGATGCAAACATCTAAAAACATCGTGTGTGAAGTGAACAATTAGAATAAGTGTTAAATTCAAGTGTGTACATAGTGTTAAAATTAAAGTTGCAATAATTCTAATGTACAATAGTTTTCAAGAACTGTATTGTAGTACTCAACATACAGCAAAACCACTTTTAATAATACAGTGCTAACGGCTTAATGCACTGCAGTACCTATTTACTGTAGAGCATTCACAACTTCACAAAACTTCAAGATGGACATAACTCCAACAATAAGGTAAATACATGAATTACAGAATTTTTAGTAGAGTAGTAAAATATAGGTACAGTAAGTAATATGATACAATGCATTTTTATTGTGTACAAGAAAAAAAAAAGACACTGACGCAAACGCCTCTTGAAGGTCACCTCTTGCAACGAATCCAACGCTCCAACGAACTGGGGGTGGTCCCATATAGTACGTTGAATCGAGGTTGTACTGTAATGTGTTTATTGCAATGAAATCTGACGCAATACTGGCGTCGGGTGACGTGAGAATTCTAGCCTACTGCACAGATGAAATTATTAGTACATGAGAATTCTACGTGGTGTTAATTTTACTTACTACAATAATTAGTAGAGTTAGTAATAATTAATGAGAATACAACAGTGTTGTATTCGGTGTTGGAAATTTCCAACAATCACATCAGGCAGTGAGGACTTTACCGGTGAGCACACTCTGGCACATTTTGCCTGCATACCACTAGGACTTGCTTGTCTTACTAAGAATCTGTCTAAAGACATTTGTTTTTCCCTACATTTTAACACTTGTCTGTAGTAAGACATCACATTGTCATTTAAAAGGTCAATGCAACGGCCTGCTGCAGCTTTATCTGGGTGAGTTTTTTCAACAGAACTTTGCAGTTCATCCCATACTTCACACATTTTCTTAACCCTTCAATTGCGCATCGCATCATATGATGCTTTGACCTCGTAGCCTCGTAGGGCCTCGTAGCCTGGTGGATAGCGCGCAGGACTCGTAATTCTGTGGCGCGGGTTCGATTCCCGCACGAGGCAGAAACAAATGGGCAACGTTTCTTTCACCCTGAATGCCCCTGTTACCTAGCAGTAAATAGGTACCTGGGAGTTAGTCAGCTGTCACGGGCTGCTTCCTGGGGGTGGAGGCCTGGTCGAGGACCGGGCTGCGGGGACACTAAAGCCCCGAAATCATCTCAAGATAACCTCAAGAAGACCGACTTGCAGTAAATTGCGCATCGCATCATATGATGCTTTGGAGTACTACGCAAGATTTAAACGGCCCGCGGATACACGGGGTTCACCACACCTTCATCAGGGCTCTTGTAAACTGTTATAACTAATATTGTGGGTTGGGCTTCTATGGGGAACTGGTACTATTAAGGGGGTAAGGGTAGTTAGAAGACAGTGTCAAATATGGGAGAGCTAAAAGGCCCGGCCCCCAAAATAAACTATCCACAGTAATAACACCTTGCTACTAGACCATATATGTCAGTCTAAGGGTTGATCAATGCACTTCCCCACAGGAAGAAGGGATACTCCTATAATTCATGTACTTATTTATTAACCCCTTAACAACCCCCCATATACACTCACACCAATAACAATAATAATAATAACTTTACCACACTACCTTACGTTAAAAAGCCTTGGTCCACTTAGGCAGGATACAAGGTTTACACTAAGAACAAGCTAGGGTAAAGTACTACTGGATAAGCACTGAAGCTGGATGCAGCTTAGGGTAGACACACATTCTTGTATCAACATGTTAAACAAGCTACGAGGATGAGGGAAGGGGACGTTCCCTCCATGCTAGATTTGATATTTACCAGGAAGGAGGAAGAGATATTTGACATTCAGTACCTTCCTCCCTTGGGTAAAAGTGACCATGTCTTTTTGGGAATAAAGTATGCAATGCGTTATAAGCTGGAAGAAAATAAGGAGGTTGAAGCAGTTGAAAAACCAGACTTCAGGAGAGGACATTATGGTGACCTTAGAAATTTTTTTAGTGAGTATAATTGGACAGACTTGATGCTAGGCAAGGAAGTGAATGAGATGTATGGCAAGTTTTGTGAAATATATGATAAAGGCACAAAAAAATTTATACCAAAACAGAGATGCAGAACTAGGAAACAGGATTGGTTCAATAGAAATTGCGAGAGGGCTAGAGACCGAAAGACACAAAAATGGAATCAATACAGGAAGAGGCCGAACCCCCAAACATACCAGCGATACAAAGATGCGAGAAACAACTACACGGCAGTGAGGAGAGAGGCAGAAAGAAATTTTGAAAAAGGGATTGCGGACAAATGTAAAACAGAACCAGGTCTATTCTATAAATTCATAAACAACAAATTGCAGGTAAAGGATAATATTCAGAGGTTGAAAATGGGAAATAGATTCACGGAAGATGAAAAGGAAATGTGTGAAACATTAAACGAAAAGTTCCAAAGTGTGTTTGTACAAAATGAAATCTTTAGGGAACCACATACAATAAGAATTCCAGAGAACAACATAGAACACATAGAGGTGTCTAGAGACGAAGTGGAAAAAATGCTCAAGGAGCTCGGTAAGAACAAAGCAGCTGGCCCAGATGGCGTTTCACCATGGGTTCTGAGAGAATGTGCATCTGAGCTCAGCATTCCACTTCACCTGATCTTTCAGGCATCCCTGTGTACAGGAATCGTAGCAGACGGGTGGAAACAGGCTAACATAGTTCCAATCTACAAAAGTGGCAGCAGGGAAGACCCCCTCAATTATAGACCTGTATCATTGACAAGTGTAATAGTGAAAGTATTGGAAAAACTAATCAAAACTAAATGGGTAGAACACCTAGAGACAAATGATATAATATCAGACAGACAGTATGGTTTTCGATCTGGAAGATCCTGTGTATCGAATTTACTCAGTTTCTATGATCGAGCCACAGAGATATTACAGGAAAGAGATGGTTGGGTTGACTGCATCTATCTGGACCTAAAAAAGGCTTTCGACAGAGTTCCACATAAGAGGTTGTTCTGGAAACTGGAAAATATTGGAGGGGTGACAGGTAAGCTTCTATCATGGATGAAAAATTTTCTGACTGATAGAAAAATGAGGGCAGTAATCAGAGGCAATGTATCAGAATGGAGAAATGTCACAAGTGGAGTACCACTGGGTTCAGTTCTTGCACCAGTGATGTTTATTGTGTACATAAATGATCTACCAGTTGGTATACAGAATTATATGAACATGTTTGCTGATGATGCTAAGATAATAGGAAGGATAAGAAATTTAGATGACTGTCATGCCCTTCAAAAAGACCTGGACAAAATAAGTATATGGAGCACCACTTGGCAAATGGAATTTAATGTTAATAAATGTCATGTTATGGAATGTGGAATAGGAGAACATAGACCCCACACAACCTATATATTATGTGAGAAATCTTTAAAGAATTCTGATAAAGAAAGAGATCTAGGAGTGGTTCTAGATAGAAAACTATCACCTGAGGACCACATAAAGAATATTGTGCAAGGAGCCTATGCTATGCTTTCTAACTTCAGAATTGCATTTAAATACATGGATGGCGATATACTAAAGAAATTGTTCATGACTTTTGTTAGGCCAAAGCTAGAATATGCAGCTGTTGTGTGGTGCCCATATCTTAAGAAGCACATCAACAAACTGGAAAAGGTGCAAAGACATGCTACTAAGTGGCTCCCAGAACTGAAGGGCAAGAGCTACGAGGAGAGGTTAGAAGCATTAAATATGCCAAAACTAGAAGACAGAAGAAAAAGAGGTGATATGATCACTACATACAAAATAGTAACAGGAATTGACAAAATCGACAGGGAAGACTTCCTGAGACCTGGAACTTCAAGAACAAGAGGTCATAGATTTAAACTAGCTAAACACAGATGCCGAAGAAATATAAGAAAATTCACCTTCGCAAATAGAGTGGTAGACGGTTGGAACAAGTTAAGTGAGAAGGTGGTGGAGGCCAAGACCGTCAGTAGTTTCAAAGCGTTATATGACAAAGAGTGCTGGGAAGACGGGACACCACAAGCGTAGCTCTCATCCTGTAACTACACTTAGGTAATTACACTTAGGTAATTACACCACGTGGTACCCTAATACCAAAACACAACACTTAGGGGTACCCAAAACACTGGCAAATACTACCCCCAGGTCTCACCAATCGTTACTACCAGAGTAGGCACACTGGTACAGTACTTAACTTAATGGTACAGGAACTTAAGGTAAGGGAAATAAGTAAGAGGAGAAGGGAGGAGAGTAGGGGGTGCAGCCACAGAGTAGGTCTCGTCCCCACGAACGCCAGCCAGAGAAGAACGCTCCTAGCGACCAGCTAGGCCTCCAGGATGTCGTGGTGCCGGAAGGAGCCTAATTGATCATGCAGCTAAGCACATTAAAGATCTTCCCCTATGCAACGTATTGTTACTTTACAAATGATTAGAAAGTATTAGTAAGCAAAGTTGGTGCCTATGTTATTATTTAATAATCAACCCCCCAGCTCAGTCTTTAAATGCTCTTTGAGAAACAAGAATAGTCTTACGTCTGGCAGGGAAGATACAAACAATTGCCGCTCGTGATGCACTCAACTGTACTACCAGAAAGTTTAATAGCTCAATTTTGACCTCTGGTTTCCACTGAAGAACCCAGGGTCGTAACATAAACAGACGCCATTTTTTTAAAAAATCGTGGGCCAAACTCCAGGGTGTTAGGGGCCTCAGTATTGAGTGAGCTACCAAGCCTGACGCACGCAGCATGAGCTCACAGCACTGCTGTTCAGCTTGTGACCACAGCATCGCCTAAAAATGCCATAATATACTTGTTCATGCTATTATGTAGCGATGATATTATTACAGAAGATTGTGGTGATATTTGGCGCTGTGCGCCATGGAGGGAGCAGTAATGCTGTGGGAGGGAAGATGGTGGCGTTGTCTTTTGAGTGTATGTGGCCACCTTTTATTGACTGCACTCACCATACCAGCTTAGTGGTTCGCTATGGTGAACACAAATCTAGATACTTATATATAACGTGTGTATAGTGTGAGATAACAGCGAGAGTAGGAGATTGGGAGCCGGCATTTTGGTGAGGGAGGAGCATCGTCTGCAGGACTTAATCATGCTGTTTACTGATGACCACGATGGTCTTTGGGCACCATACCAGTTTACTCGTACAAGTATGGTGAATAAAACAGGTAGATATTTATATATAATGTGTGTATATAGCGTAATAACACCACAAACAGTATTGTTGTAGGAGAAATATTAGTGCGTCTGGCCTTGAGGGCGGCCGCCACCAGCTGACTGTGTGAGTAGCTACGTCTCTCTGCCTTTACTCACCATACAAGCTTAGATGTACAGTTATGGTGAACAAAACATGTAAATACTTATATATAACGTCTGTATATAAAAGCAAAAACAGTATGGTGGGTGGAGAATGGTGGCAAGGCAGGTGAGGTGAGGGAGGGAGTGGCAGCCAGTGGCAGCCAGTCACTGCCTGCCACTGCCACTGCCACTCAGCTTACCAACTTAGTGGTTTGTCATGGTGAACAAAACATGCAGATACTTATATATAACCTGTGTATATAGTGTAATAACCGACAAAGTATTTGTTCACTGTTTGATGAACATTATGGAAACAACAATACGCACACCATATTTTTGAGTACAGCGATGATTCACTCATTTTATTATATAAATATATCACACTACACACTATTGAATAATATTACAGTAAAAAAACTATGAAAAATCAATCAGAGACATTGAAATAATTAGGTAATTATCTCTTTGTGGAAACTCTGGCCTGACAGCTGGCGATCAACAGACCGCCTGGGACGCACGCTCAGTCAGCGCCTGATTTTTGTCACACTTCCCCGCCCTATAGTGGGCAATATATGCCACTTACGATTTTTTTATTATTTTTCCCGTGATCAGTGAACACAAATTAACAGGTTAGGAAGAATTTTTTTTTTTTTTTTTTTTTTTTTTTTTTTTTTTTATATGCGCCTGTGGGTGTCAAATGGTATATAGCTATGTGCCATTTAAGGGTTAATCAAGAAGGGACATCCTCTACTGCCTCTACTCACAGCTATTTTCTTAGGTTGAACCTTATCAATGGCTTTCTTGAGACCCATGGCGAGATATATAATAACAACTTTTATGCTCAAATGGCCAAAAAACCGACAAAAAACTGTAAATCCTTGTGAAGAATTCAGGAGGGATAGTCACTGGGCGGGAGACAATGGTAAACTGAGGGGCGGAGGGGTGACGATTGCAGTACCACCACGCGCTAGGTCTGCCTGAACGCGTATCAACAAACTCGCGTTCCGAGGTAACCCTCCCCTTCCGAGACACATTTTCCGAGGAAATCTGGCTCGTGTTCCGAAAAACAAACATACAAGGACACTCATGTTCCGAGGTACCACTGTATAACTATTAATATTATTATTGGTAAATGGTAAAGATAAATAGGCAGGTTTTGGGCAGATCTAGACATACCGAAAGGCTTTGCGAGTTAGTGACTTAAAAAGAATGTAAGAACACCAATGTTATGTACTCTCTCAAGAAAATGTATCTTGTATATAACTGAATAAATAAATTCGTTTGTATAATTCTAGTGCCTGTAGGCGAGAACAGTTGTGAACGCCAGCTAGCGCACAAGTGCATGAGCGCCCAAAATACTTTTACACAAAAGACATGTACAGACAGGCGTGTGGCTTCTGACTTCTTTTTTATTGATTAATATTAAGTATTAAAATAGCTTACCTAAAATAGTTATCATTTTATACAAGTATAACTATCACATAATAAATATAAAAGGAGTTTATCCAAAAACTGGCAGAAGTGTTGTGTTTTGTGCGTTGTATCGTGTTTGTGGGCATTCAGGTGTGTTGTGTTTACGCTGGCGGGCGGCGTCCTTACCAAGTCCGGATTATGTCTATTACATCACTAAACTTCATTTAATAACTATATGCCTGTTAACCCTTAAATGACGCATAGCTATATACCATTTGACACCCACAGGCGCATACCAAAAAAAAAAAAAAAAATTTTTTTTTTCCTAACCTCTTAATTTCTGTTCACTGATCACGGGAAAAATACTAAAAAGATCGTAAGTGGCATATATTGCCCACTATAGGGCGGGGAATTCTGGCAAAAATCAGGCGCTGACTGAGCGTGCGTCCCAGGCGGTCTGTTGATCGCCAGCTATCAGGACGGAGTTTCCACAAAGAGATAATTACCTAATTATTTCAATGTCTCTGATTCATTTTTCGTATTTTTTTGCTGTAATATTATTCAATAGTGTGTAGTGTGATATATTTATATAATAAAATGAGTGAATCATTGCTGTACTCAAAAATATGGTGTGCATATTGTTGATTCAATTATGTTCATCAAACAGTGAACAAATACTTAGTCGGTTATTACACTATATACACAGGTTATATATAAGTATCTGCATGTTTTGTTCACCATAACGAACCACTAAGTTGGTATGCTGAGTGGCAGTGGCAGGCAGTGACTGGCTGCCACTGGCTGCCACTCCCTCCCTCACCTCACCTCACCTGCCTTGCCACCATTCTCCAGGCAGTGACTGGCTGCCACTGGCTGCCACTCCGTCCCTCACCTCACCTGCCTTGCCACCATTCTCCACCCACCATACTGTTTTTGCTTTTATATACAGATGTTATATATAAGTATTTACATGTTTTGTTTACCATAACTGTACATCTAAGCTTGTATGGTGAGTAAAGGCACAAAGACATAGCTACTCACACAGTCAGCTGGTGACGGCTTCTTTCAAGGCCAGACGCACTAATATTTCTCCTACAACAATACAGTTTGTGGTGTTATTACGCTATATACACACATTATATATAAATATCTACCTGTTTTATTCACGATACTTGTACAAGTAAACTGGTATGGTGCCCAAAGACCATCGTGGTCATCAGTAAACAACATGGTAAGTCCTGCAGACGATGCTCCTCCCTCATCAAAATGGCAGCTCCCAACCTCCTACTCTCGCTGTTATCTCACACTATACACACGTTATATATAAGTATCTACATTTGTGTTCACCATAGCGAACCACTAAGCTGGTATGGTGAGTGCAGTCAATAAAAGGTGGCCACATACACTCAAAAGACAACGCCACCATCCTCCCTCCCACAGCATTACTGCTCCCTCTATGGCGCACAGCGCCAAATATCACCACAATCCTGCTATTATCAGAACCCTGGTCAGTTTTATTACAGTCAGGGGTCTTCTGTAATAATATCATCGCTACATAATAGCATGAACAAGTATATTATGGCATTTTTAGGCGATGCTGTGGTCACAAGCTGAACAGCAGTGCTGCGAGTTCATGCTGCGTGCGTCAGGCTTGGTAGCTGACTCGATACTGAGGACCCTAATACCCGGGAGTTTGGCCCACGATTTTTTTTTTTTAAATGGCGTCTATTTACTAAGAGCCCTGATGAAGGTGTGGTGAACCCCGTGTATCCGCGGGCCGTTTAAATCTTGCGTAGTACTCCAAAGCATCACATGATGCGATGCGCAATTTACTGCAAGTCGGTCAAAGCATCATATGATGCAATGCACAATTGAAGGGTTAAGTAGAAGATTATAATTGTTAATAGCATTATATTGTCGTTTTAATATGGAACACGTACACATATGCGAAATGTCCAAAGCTGGTGTCCGAAGTGGTAAAAATATTAGTGTGCGATGTTGTCAATGTACAGAGTGTCTTGTATCTTGTTGATATGCTTCTTAAGATAAGGGCACCATACAACCGCTGCATACTCCAACTTTGATCTAACAAAAGTTGTGAACAATTTCAAAATTTCAGTTGAACAAATGCTGTTTCCTAGTTCTGCATCTGTTTTGGTATAAATGTTTTTGTTATTTATTTCACAAAAATTGACATACATTTATTCGTCTCATTTACTTCCTTTCGTAACAGCAGGTCTACCAGTAAAATTCCTTAAATTCCTTTTGACTTCCAGCCTAATGTTTGTTTTATCCTAGTGTGTATGATGTTAGCATGTGTCTGGTGCCTGTTGTGTTAAATTGAAGATAAATGAATAAGTCTAGGACCAATAACTTAATGATTTTTTTATGGATTAATCTATGCTATGTTGATAGTGCTCGGGGGGGGACCACGGGGGACCACGGCCAGAACCTGGCCCCCTCGGAGAGGCAAGGGGAACAATGGCCTATAGAAACCCCCGTGTGGTTGGAAGCATTCTATGTCTGCCATCGACTGGGTCAAGCATCCAGAAAGGTAAGCATTCCAAAACAAACCCCTATTCTGGTTAAAATTGCTAGCAAAAGCTGAACTAGTGGATAGAACTCCCCAACAGAAAACAAGCAAACTAGTATGACGTCACACGTCACCGCGCCGCTGTCTGTGCAGCTCCACCCTCCCTGGGAGGGGGAAGGGGGAGCCCCAGACCTCTCATGCCAGCTATCCACCTATCAGTTCTTTGGCTGATGCTATAGGCACCGGTTGTGTGCTCTGGCTCCAGTAGTTGTTTCAGCATTGTACCTATAGTGTGGTGTCTGTCTTCTAGGTGGTGCGTGAGCTGGGAGTGAGTCTCCAGTACTCGGGCTGCATGTGCCTAGGGTTCCCTTTCCTAGGTGCCCTGTAAGTACTGCCCTTGGGGCTTGGGGCCACCTTCCACAAGTTCCTTGGGTTCTGCCCCTGCTAGGCCGTTTACTGCTTGGTTTTCAGCCGCCCTTTGTGTGCTCGGGTGTTCTGTCTCCCTTGTTCGCTTTAGAGTAAGGGGCAGTTTTTGCACTGGTGGGGCGCAGGGTACTGTGCAGCTTGTCTTTACCAATCATGGCGGCCGGCTCTGTTCCGCTTGTGTATGCTGTCCTCTTGCGGGGTTTTCTTTTTTTTTCTGTTTATCTACCTGGTTGGGGGTCTGCCTTTGTTTTTGCCCCTTGTGTCCCTTGTGTTCTGAGTATTTTTCTGGTGGTTCCCCCTGCTAGGCCCCCATGAGTGTACACGTCCCAGGGGTTCAGCTTTTAGAAAGTTGTTTGGTAGCTTTGGGCGTCGGTTAGCAGTACCCTGCCTGGGATTACCTGAGCGCGAGTCCTCTTATAGTAAACGCTCGGGATCCTGGGAATCCCCTGGGGGCGCGCGGGTCCGATGAATGTGACCCCAGAGTTTTTTCCCCCCCCCCCCTCGCTTCCAGCGAGTTTAAGGGTTGCTCTCACCTCTTGTCTCAGGGTGACTCTGTTTTGCCTCCGTCTGCTGCCTGTGGGGTCGGCGACACCTTCGACCCGGAGTCCTGCGAGTTTTGCTGCTCATTGTGGGTCGATTACCTAGTTGTGCTGACTAAGCGGGTGTGGGCAGCAGGGGCGTTGCACTTTGAGCCTTGGTGGTGGCAACGCTCTCGTTTGTTTGCTCCCCGGGAGCCCCAGGGCTGCCCCGTTTTGGTTCGTGTTGGGACTTGGGGTTGTTGGTTGCTTCGGTTCCTTCCATGCCCCCTTGTCTTTTCCACTGGATCCCCCCGTCTTGCCTACATCCGGTTCCTTACCATCTGTGGGTTCGGGGCAGGGTTTTATGGTTTTGAGACTCATGCAGTCTCGGGGAATTCCCCTTCCGGGGTAATGACGGGGGCATTTGAGCCTGTTTCTCCAGCCGTGTTGTAAGAGTCTGCCAGTGGGCTCCCTTAGTACAGTATTTTTGCGGCTACCCCGGTTTTCTGATACAGCTGGGGCTTTGGGGGGATGACTCGGCCCCGGGGCCTGTCATGTGGGTTCCCGGGGCTGGGGTGACCCCGTAGGACCCCTTGGGGTTTTTTCTCCCCCTCTAGGCAGGGCTTGTGGTTACGCGGAGTGGGGTTTTTCCTCCCCACTCGCCGTAGGTGTTGTTGGGCGTCGGCCCCTCCCCGAGCTCGGTTCCTTGGCCTTTGAGTCGGTTAGTTCCGTCCTGTGGGTGGATGCTCCCCCTTTTTGGGACGGTGTCTTCGTCAAATTTTCCCGTTCTTGGGGTTCTACGTGACTTCTGGTCTCGGGTGCGACTGTGCCTTTGTGTAGCTTCGGGACTGGTGTTTGCTTCTGTGTTCTCGAGGGTTCGGGAACGTTTTCACTACTTCCCGTATTATTGGAACGTCTGTCCACTCCTAGTCCTGGTCGCTGTATCGGGCTACTTGTGGCCCGGTTGGGTTCCCTTTGGGCTTTTTGTCTTCGCTTAGTTGGCTGGTTTTGTAGTTACTGCTTCCTCTTCTGGCTACTTTTCTAGTGCAGTAGTCCTGGTTGGCGCCTTCCCGCAGTGCGGGTTGTGCGGTTCGGTCAGCATGTCGTGCGCATGCGCCGTGGAGTTTGTTTTGGCCTGGGCTGTGTAATTACCTAAGTGTAATTACCTAAGTGTAGTTATAGGATGAGAGCACTCTCATCCCAGCACTCTTTGTCATATAACGCTTTGAAACTACCGACGGTCTTGGCCTCCACCACCTTCTCACCTAACTTGTTCCAACCGTCTACCACTCTGTTTGCGAAAGTGAATTTTCTTATATTTCTTCAGCATCTGTGTTTAGCTAGTTTAAATCTATGACCTCTTGTTCTTAAAGTTCCAGATCTCAGGAAATCTTCCCTATCGATTTTATCAATTCCTTTTCAGTGATGGTGTTTTGCACCCTTTTTTCTTGGGTGCTTCGCCTCTCACTCTTCTCCCTTGCTCCGGTATGTGCCCCTTCGCTCTGGGGGTGTTCTGTATTCCAGCTGAGGGGAGGATGCCGAGGTTTTCCCTGTGTCATGGGTGTGGGCCTCCTCCTTCGCCTCTACCCTGCTTTCCTGCATGTCCGGCTCTGGCTTCTTCACCTGGCGGTGCTCCCAAGATCTTCTGGGCACTGTTGAGTCGTGTCACGTTCGTGCCTCCGTTTGACAGGCGAGTTTCTGTGGTCTGGCGTCCTTTGGCCGGGCGCTGAATGTGAAGATGTTTATATACCTGTCTTTATTTAGGTATATTTATGTACGAATGAGACCGTTAGCACACCAGTGACTGTCCCTTTTCAACCCTTCCAGTCCCACTCATGTGCATGTCCAACCCATGCTAGAGTCATTTAGGGGACCCACCTCTTTCGTGTTATGAGGTGTGTGGGTTGTGGTGCTGGTTATGTACTCACCTGGTAGGGCTCTCCTGGTTGTGCTTGCAGGGTTTGAGCTCTGGCTGTTGGGTCCCGCCTATATGAAAGAACTTGGGCGATAGAACCAGTGGAGTGCAGTGGTGCCAAAGGCACAATCGAGGAACACTATATAATCATTAGAGGTCTGCGGTTGTTACACGTCCTACCTGCGAGCATCCGCCGTATTGCCAGTACATCCGTGGACTTCCAAGGAACACTAGCCTGTTTTCGAATAGAGGTTCCGGCTCATCCTGGCTGTGGTGGGTATGTGGGCCGCTCCAAGCAATAGCTTGGTGGACGAACCTCTGACATGTCAAGCCTAGCCTCGGGCCGGGCTTGGGGAGTAAATGAACTGAACCCCATCCAGCAGGTATCGAGCTGGTATCTCCGCCGTCGGTCGCCTGGTGTGTAGGTTCCTGGGCCTGCTGGGTTCTGTTGTGTCTCCGTTGGCTCTGTCTGGGGTCTGCCTGCACCGTTCTCTCCCTTTGCAGAGGCAAGTTGCTACTTACATGTTGTGGTGCTGCATGTTGCTGCTGCACGTGTGCATTGGTAACATGTTTTGCGGGGGCGTGTCCTTGTTCCTGTGTCCGGTTGTGGTGTGGCACTTTGCTGCTGTTTTTTTTTTTTTTTTTTTTTTTTTTTTTTTTTTTGAGATATATACAAGAGTTGTTACATTCTTGTACAGCCACTAGTACGCGTAGCGTTTCGGGCAAGTCCTTAATCCTATGGTCCCTGGAATACGATCCCCTGCCGCGAAGAATCGTTTTTTCATCCAAGTACACATTTTACTGTTGCGTTAAACAGAGGCTACAGTTAAGGAATTGCGCCCAGTAAATCCTCCCCGGCCAGGATACGAACCCATGACATGACGCTCGCGGAACGCCAGGCGAGTGTCTTACCACTACACCACGGAGACTGCTAACTAGTTTTGTGCCTAGGGTTTGCGTCTGGGGGTTTGTTTGTTATTTTTCGCGATCTTCGGGTCCTTGGGTTGGCCCTTCCATGTGCGTGGGGTTCTGTCCCTGCCCGATTGTCCACCCCTGGTTGTTTCCTGGGGTTTGAGCTTTGGCTCTTTCATCCTGCTTTTCCCCAGTTGCTTCCCTGGCATCTCCTTTGGTCGGTTTTGCCTGCTCTTGCTTCTATAGGGGGGGGGGGGAGGGGCGGTTTATACCGCTTCCCTTCCTTGTGCGTTCCCTTCGTTTCCTCCTCTGCTGCAGGGGTGTTCTTCATGCGTTCCTTGGCTTCTTGGGCGTTATTTCAGCCTGTGTTCCATGGTGCACTTATGTGTCTTGGTCTGTTTGTGTTTCTCGTACCCCTTGGTTTAGGTACTGTTCTGGTAGCAACCCTTATGCCTTCTTTGGTTTTCCTGGCTTGCCCTGCCGGTTGGTTTTTCAGGGTCTTGCAATGTCTCGCGTCGGACCCGTCGTTTCTGATCACCTGGCTGGCTTGCTTGCATTGGGGAGCTTTCTGTTCGGCAGACGTTCCATCTCCTTTGTGCCTCTTGGGCTTTGGTGGTCGTGCCCGAGAGCTTTCCGCGGCTCCGCCTTTTCCTGGGCTCGGAGTTGCCTTGTCGGGGCTGCTTACGTTCTGCCTCGCGTGTCTCGCCTCCGGTTGGTGGTCTGGTGGCTTCGGGGTAGGTGTCCCATCTGCGTACTACTTCTTGGCGGCAGTATGGGATATTTTGGTGGTCCTTCCTTTTCCTCCTGTCCTTTCTAGGTGGCTGCAGTTGTTAGCGTCGGCTTGGTTTTTTCTGGTGGGGGTTGGGGGTTGTCATCTTGCCACGTACTGTCGCCTCGTTTCGTGCGGCGCTGGCGGAGCCGCTTTGGCTTTCTTTTGGTCTTGGGGTTGCTTCTGCACCGTTAGTAAGCTGTCTCGTGCGTTGTTTCACCTTCGGCCTGTTCATGCGCCGCTTGCACTGTCCTGGTCTCAGATCAGCGTGGCATTGTTCCTGTTGGCATTTGCCACTGGGGGGTCAGGTCGTTGGGCTTCTTGCTACTCCGAAGGGTTTTTTTCTGTTCCTTCGGTTTTGGCATTTTGGTTGTTAGGTGGCAGTAGTCTCCATCTTTTCTGGCACGGGTTGGGGCTGTTGCATTCCGGAGGGGTCCTTGGGTTGTTGGTGCTTGGTTGGTCGGGCCGGGGGTGTGTCATGTTTTGTGTTCAGTGGCGGCCCTCCGCTGTTCTTTGCGTGCCACGGCCTTTATATCCGGGGCGTGCTTTGAGTTGATTTGGTTCCGTTCTTCCCTGTTCACGGGTGACGGTTTCCCGGGTTGTCAGCCGTGTTCTTGCGGCTAGCCTGCCTGTGTTCTTTCCCCATGCCCGTGGCGTTCGTGGCTTCGCTGCTCTTGCTGCCATCTAGGGGGCGTGTCTTTTCTGTCAATCGGGCACGGATCTTTGGTGTTTATACAGGGGCCTTGCTGCTCGTTGTCTCGTGTGTTTCCCGGGCCCTTTTTTGGGCTGTGTCGCCTTGGGTTACCTTACCTTGAGGGGACCTTGAGGTGCTTCCGGGGCTTAGCGTCCCCGTGGCCCGGTCGTCGACCAGGCCTCCTGGTTGCTGGACTGATCAACCAGGCTGTTGGACGCGGCTGCTCGCAGCCTGACGTATGAGTCACAGCCTGGTTGATCAGGTATCCTTTGGAGGTGCTTATCCAGTTCTCTCTTGAACACTGTGAGGGGTCGGCCAGTTATGCCCCTTATGTGTAGCGGAAGCGTGTTGAACAGTCTCGGGCCTCTGATGTTGATAGAGTTCTCTCTTAGAGTACCTGTTGCACCTCCGCTTTTCAACGGGGGTATTCTGCACATCCTGCCATGTCTTCTGGTCTCATGTGATGTTATTTCTGTGTGCAGGTTTGGGACCAGCCCCTCTAACATTTTCCACGTGTAAATTATTATATATCTCTCCCGCCTGCGCTCAAGGGAGTACAGATTTAGGCTCTTTAGTCGGTCCCAATAGTTTAGGTGTTTTACTGAGTGAATTCTAGCAGTATAGGATCTCTGCACGTTCTCCAGGTCGGCAATTTCTCCAGCTTTGAAAGGGGCTGTCATTGTGCAGCAGTACTCCACTCTAGAGAGCACAAGCGTTTTGAAAAGTGTCATCATCGGTATAGCATCTCTAGTGTGAAAAGTTCTTGTTATCCAACCTGTCATTTTTCTTGCAGTTGTGACGGCTACTTTATTGTGTTCTTTAAAGGTAAGGTCTTCCGACATGAGTACACCCAGATCCTTTACATTGCCTTTTCGTTCTATGTCATGATTTGCCTGAGTTTTGTACGTGGTTTCCGTTTTTATATTTTCATTTTTTCCATAGTGCATGAGCTGGAACTTATCTTCGTTAAACACCATATTATTTTCTGTAGCCCATAGAAAGACCTGATCTACATCTGACTGGAGGTTTGCCGTGTCCTCTATGTTGCCTACTCTCATGAAGATCCTAGTGTCATCTGCAAAGGATGATACAGTGCTATAGGTTGTGTTCTTGTCTATGTCCGATATGAGGATGAGAAAAAGTACTGGAGCAAGCACAGTACCCTGGGGGACTGAGCTCTTCACGGTTGATGGGCTGGATTTTATTTTGTTGACTATTACACATTGAGTTCTGTTGGTCAGGAAATTGTAGATCCATCTGCCTATTTTTCCGGTAATTCCTTTTGAACGCATTTTATGTGCAATAACGCCATGATCACATTTATCAAAAGCTTTTGCGAAATCTGTGTAAATTACATCAGCGTTTTGTTTGTCTTCCATAGCATTTAATGCCATATCATAGTGGTCCAGCAACTGCGACAGGCAAGAGCGCCCTGTTCTGAAACCGTGTTGTCCGGGGTTATGGAGATGCTGTGATTCCATGTATTTTGTGATCTTACTTCTTAGCACTCTCAAAAATTTTTATAATGTGCGATGTTAGTGCTATCGGTCTGTAATTTTTTGCCTCTGCCTTATTTCCTCCTTTATGAATTGGTGCTATCTCTGCTGTTTTTAGTATATCAGGAATAATGCCAGTATCTAGGCTTTGTCTCCACAGAATGTGGAGGGCCTGCGATAGTGTTTTTTTACAGATCTTGATGAATATGGAGTTCCAAGAATCCGGGCCTGGTGCAGAGTGCATAGGCATACTGTTTATGGCTTCTTCAAAATCTAGTGGGGATAGGGTGACGTCTGATATATGATTTGATGTTGGTATCATATCCATGAAAAATTCATTTGGGTTATCAATCTTTAGTGCGTTTAATGGCTCGCTGAAAACAGAGTCGTACTGCTTCCTCAGTAGATCGCTCATTTCTTTGTTGTCATCGGTGAAAGTTCCATCTCCCTTTCGCAGGGGCCCGATACTAGATGTGGTTTTTGATCTTGATTTTGCATAGGAGAAAAAATATTTTGGATTTCTCTCTATTTCACTGATGGCCTTTTGCTCTCTTTGCCTCTCCTGGGTTTTGTATGATTCTTGTAGCTTGAGTTCAATTGTTTCTATTTCTCTACCTAACCTTCTTCGCCGTTCTTGAGATAAGGTGCAACTCTCAAGTTGTTCCGCGATTCGTTTTCTTCGCCTATATAGGGAATGACGTTTCCGTTCCAATCTGCATCTCTCTCTCTTTTTTTCTTAGGGGTATGCGGTTTGAACATATTTCTAGTGCTACTGAGCTTATTTTTTCCAGGCACTGGTTCAGGTTTGCATTTTCTAGCTGTTCTTCCCAGTTTATTTCTGTGAAGTCCTGGTTTATTTGCTCCCAGTTTATCTGTTTATTATTGAAGTTGAATTTGCTGAACTCTCCTCCACCAGGAATCTGGACTGGTTTTGAAGGTCTACTCCCCATGGTTGTCATAACTTCAATTAAGTTGTGATCTGAGTAACAGGTATTTGTAATCATTATGTTCCTGACCAATTCATCATTATTAGTGAAAATGGGGTCCAGCGTGTTCTCCTTCCTAGTTGGTTCTACTATTTGCTGGTTTAAGGCAAACCTGTCGCACATCCGTAGCAGGTCATTTGCATGTGCCTGTTCATTTAGGCTACTTCCTGGTATTCTTTCTGATATTACTGTATTAGCTAGGTGCTTCCATTTCAGGTGCCGTAGGTTAAAGTCCCCAAGCAGGATGATGTTCGAAGCTGGATTAGTGAGGTTTTCCAAGCAGTGTTCTATTCTGTTCTGGGTTGGCGTTGGCTGCCGGTTGTCTCACTTCCATTGAAGGGGTGTGTGGTATCGGCCTCCCGGTTCCGTCCCTTTGACCTTCCTCTGTGGGTAGTTAGCTCTGGGGAGCCGACAGGGCTTCCACCAGAAAACCAGCATTGAATGTAATGAAACGCCATTTTCTGGGTGAGACCCGGAGACTCCCCGGCGACCCTCCCTCCCTCCGGTCGGTGGTTTTTCGCACGTTTTGACATCCAGCCTCAGAACTGATGGGTGGATAGCCAGCGTGAGAGGTCTGGGGCTCCCCCTTCCCCCTCCCGGGGAGGGTGGAGCTGCGCAGACAGCGGTGCGGTGAAGTGTGACGTCATACTAGTTTGCTTGTTTTCTGTTGGGGAGTTCTATCCACTAGTTCGGCTTTTGGTAGCAATTTTAACCAGAATAGGGGTTTGTTTTGGAATGCTTACCTTTCTGGGTGCCTGACCCGGTTGATGGCAGACATAGAATGCTTCCAACCATACGGGGGTTTCTATAGGCCATTGCTCTCCTTGCCTCACTGAGGGGGGCCAGGTTCTGGCCGTGGTCCCCGGTAGGCCCTAGAACTCCATACATATGACTGATGCCAAAGTCTGACATTAGCATATCAGCCTGGTAAAGCTCCGGGGAGCCTCCGGGTCTCACCCAGAAAATGGCGTTTCATTACATTGAACGCTGGTTTTTTGTAGTACAGTACTTTACTAATAATATTGTAATAGTAAATAGTAATATAGGACTTGGCCTTTCTCCTTCAGAATGTATGCACACATTATAGAAAGAAGAAGAGAATACCACACAAAATGGCAGCGTATGTCACGGGCCAAAAAACGACTCCTAAAAGAGCAAGCTAACAAGCGTGGCAAAAATGAAAATAGTGATGAGGTTGAGATTCAGTTGTTGAATCAGGATCCTTTGGCCAATGTTACAACAAACAGCATAGATATGAATGATGACTATGCTGCTTTGTCATCTAATTCAGAACCTAATATTGGTTGTGGAGTCAATGAAGATGCATCATCTTGCAATACTCAGGTAATAATACTCTTGTAATAATACAAAATATTAGTATTTTGAGAGCACGTTAAGGGATAAAACTGTATTAAGCCTGTTAGTCCATACATGGCAGTTACTGTTATACAACCGAAAATCATTTACAAATGTGGCTAATCTATGCTTGACATAATCAAGTAATTTAATCCATAAATCTATTGCCAAATTTATGCTAATTTTTTTTTTTTTTTTGAGAGAGAGAACAACCCCTTAATAAGTTTTTCAATTTTTTAGATGACATCTGAAAAGCGGTACGCTGTGGTAGGCTTCAATGATAATACTGTGGGTATCATCTCCACAACCTGGATTGAAAAATCTGATGTAAGCATTACTTTGAAACTAAAAAATTGCATATATTGAGTTGGTTTAAAAATATTCCAAATTAGTGCTAAAATTAGCATGTAACAGTTTATTTTGACTTTTCAGGAAGCCACATTGTGCTGGTGGCCTCTGAGCAGGCATACAGTTAGTGCCCAAAAGCATGAAAAACCGGACAGGATAACCTGGCAGGTGCATGTCATATCATCAGTCCTATCAACAACTGGTAGGTAATAAATTTATAATTATTAAGATTTAAGATACAAGACACCTATTCATTCATTCACCATAACTCTAACACTGCACAGGCCTAAAAAGGCATTATAATTATATTTTAATCACAAGATGGGTTTCCTTATAGCTACCTAATTAAGACTTACGTGCAAAGTACTTTCCCCAGTTGTATGTTCCAAATCATGTATGTCGTATTATTAACCACTGCACTGCGCAAAGCGCCTTTAGGCGCTCTAAGAGTTGTGAGGTTTGTTTTTTAATTAGACTCTATTTTTATGTTTTTAATGTTTTCATTACTCTTTATGTTCTGAAAGGGAAATAGTTGACGTTGGAAACATTTTGACATTAACTTTACTTGAGCATTTATGAAAACAACAAAAATATGTCCTTGACAATTGCACCAAGACGTTTTTGCCGAAAATGGGTGAGCAGTGCAGGGGTTAAACAACTCTTTAGGAAGCTGATTTAAGTTATTTCTAAGTGTTCACTACTACTAGGTAATGATAAATATATATCTCACTGATATATTACTAATTACATTCAATTAATACAGATGATTTTGATGTAGCAAAAAGAAGATGCTTAGTTACTGAAGACAGATCTAATGTGGAAACTGATGACAATGTTGACCATTTTCAACAGCGAAAAAGGAAACCCTGCTTCAGATATGAAGCAGAGAATGCCGAGAATAACAAATGTAAGCATTGATAACCTTCTACAGTAATTTAAAAAATTTTGCAACTTGAAAAATGCCATTCAATACATTAAACAATTTAAATAATTTCAGGGAATCAACACCCATCTCAATCCAAGAAGAAGTGTTCGCCATCTTCACATGAGAATACACCTTCAAAAGAAATAAGTCTTCTGCAAAAACCATGTCTATCTGGTATATTAAGTGAAAGTAAGGATTAGTAGTAAATAACATTAAAAGCTCTAAATTGATATTCAACCATGCTTCCTTTGTTTGGTTATTTATGCTCTTGGTTTAAAAAAAACTAAAAACTGCTCTAAACTTAGTTCTCTTTTTTTTTTTATTTTTTTTTTTTTAATTATTATTATTATTTCTTCTGGAAGTACTAGAAGCTTTGAGTAATTTTTGTGCTTATCTGGAAGTTCTATATAGCTCTTACATAGTCTTACTCTTGTATAGTTCTTATAGTTCTATGTAGTTCATATCTACATAGTTTTACTTACTTATATTTTCTGCATTGTATTTGGCTAACACTTCTATAGGTTTTTTGCTGTACCTTGTTGCATTTGTTTTACCACATAATTTCAGTTATGTTTGTTTCTCCCTTTAATTCACTTTGTCTTTAGCTTTGGTTTCTTATTTTGGTTATATTGTGTTTATTTCTAATTGTTTAATATTAAGCTTATTATTCTTTTATGTGCATTTATTCTGTGCATATGGGGTCTAGTGGACTTTTCCCACTTTGTCTAGCAGGTGCTTTTCACTTGTCACATTTCAGGGAAATTTTAGTTTTCCTTTGATCTAGTCACTAGAAACAAGCAGGTTTGTTATTACCTTTATTTCTTTTTGTTTGTCCCTTACGTGAGGCTGGACTTTTGGCTTCATTGGGGGCCTTCCTTCTCGGGTTCCAGCGGGTGCAGTCACCCTCTTATGTACTTTAACGATTTTTTGGGGATTCTTTTTATTATCTGTAGTTTGGGTTCTTTCTTTATACAATGGGGCCTCGACTTACGATGCTAATCCGTTCCCAGAGACGGATCGTAAGTTGAAATATCGTAAGTCGAAGCGATTTTTCCCATAAGAAATAAAGGGATTTCAATTAATCCGTTCCCCACCCTCCAAAATATTAACATACAAATACATTTTATACTGAATACAGTACAATGTTTTTTTCTAACTACAATACAGTACCAAGGTTTCTCTTACCTTTATGGAGGGCTCTTGATGGCGTATGGAAGATGGTGATTAGGGGGGAGGAGGAGAGTTGTTACTGTTTGGAAGGGGAGTCCCCTTCCATTATCACATCAGGCAGTGATGTTTTCTCTGGGGTACTCTCTCTCCTACGTTTTGCCTGAATACCACTAGGACTGGGTTGTGGTTCACTGCTTGTTTGTCTCACTACAAATTTGTCAAGAGACATTTGTTTTTCCCTTCGTTTTAACATTTGTCTGTAATGATGCATCACAGTGTCATTGAATAGGTTAAGGCAACGGCCTACTGCAGCTTGATTTGAGTGAGTCATTTCAGCAAAGGTTTGCAATTCTTCCCATGCTGCACACATTTTCTTAATTCTTGAGGAAGGGACATTCTGTACTGACACATCCTCCCCTGAAGAAATTTCCTCGGCTGTCTCTTCTTGCTGCTCCTTTTGAAGGGCTTGGAGTTCTTCGGTGGTCAGTTCTTCGTTGTGTTCTTCCACCAACTCCTCCACATCAGCACCATCCAACTCCAAACCCAATTGCTGACCCAGAGAAACAATTTCCTCAACAAGAGGCACTTCAGGTTCAGGCTCAAAGCCCTCAAAGTCTTGTTCTGCAACACATTCAGGCCACAGTTTTCTCCAGCCAGAGATCATGGTTCTTACAGTCACTTCTTGCCAGGCTTTGTCAACAAGTTTTAAAGCACTATAAATGTTAAAATGGTTTTTCCAGAACTCTTTGAGGGTGAGGTTTGTGGCATCCGTCACTTCGACACATCTCCGGAAAGTGCCCTTTCATAAAGTTTCTTAAAATTGGCAATGATTTTCTGGTCCATAGGCTGAAGTAGAGGAGTGGTGTTGGGAGGAAGGAACTTTATTGTAACAAAACTAAATTCCTTCATCAATGAATCCTCCAAGCTTGGAGGATGGGCAGGAGCATTATCGAGAAGCAGGGCCTTGAGTGGCAAACTGTTCTCCTGCAAATATATTTTGATGGCAGGGCACACCACCTCATTCACCCACTCCGTAAAAAATTGCCTAGTCAGCCATGCCTTAGCATTAGCCTTCCACATCACACACATTTTGTGTTTCTGCACATTATTTTTTGAAAACCCTTGGATTTTCGGAATAATACGCAAGCAAGGGTTTAATTTTCGAATCGCCACTCGCATTACCACACAATACGAGAGAAAACCGATCTTTCATAGGCTTGTGTCTGGGCAATGACTACTTCTCCTTGGTAATGTATGTTTTCTTTGGCAATCTTTTTCCAGAATAGCCCTGTCTCGTCACAATTAAACACTTGTTGTGGTAGGTATGCCTCACTCTGCACAAAATCTTTAAATTCGCCATTGTCTGAGCTGGCAACCTCCCCATGCCTCACAAGACTGAATTCCACATCTTTTTCAAAATTTCTCAAACCATCCCCTGCTCACCTTAAACTCTTTCGCTTCTGCATCACTCGTTCCAGGGGTTTTCTTTACAAGGTCTGCATGCAATTTTCTTGCCTTTTCACAAATGATGGCCTCCGGAATGCTATCACCCGCTAACTCTTTGTTGTGTATCCAAATTAATAATAACTGTTCAACATCTTCAAGTGTTTGTGTTCTATGTTTCGTGATTATTGATAGGTCTTTTGCCATTATAGCACCCATAATGTCCTTTTTCTTAGCCAGTATGGTGGATATCGTTGACTAAGATTTGTTGTACTGCCTAGCCAGTTCAACAACCCGCACACCATCTTCATATTTACGAATGATCACTTGTTTCTGCTCTATGGTCATCCTTACATGGGATCTCCTATGTTGAGCCTTACCACTGACTTTCCTGGGACTCATGGTGTGATATATAATAATTACTTTAATGTTCAAAATGCAAAAAATCACCACAAACGCCGAACTACTTATAGGCAGCGAATCGTCACTAAGCGGGCAGCTGTAGTAAACTGAGGCAGGTCGGACTGCGTGACTGGGAACCACGCGCTCGGTCGACCCGAACATGTACCAACAAATATCGTTAGTCGACAACAGCCATCGTATGTCGAGTTGCATTTTTTTTATGAAATTTACATCGTAACTCAAAATTATCGTAAGTCGGGGCAATCGTAAGTCGAGGTGCCACTGTACTGTACTTGGTTTAATTGTTTTCGGTTCTAGATAGGTTTTGTCTAAATTTTATTGATTTCGATGATGGGTTTTGTTGTCCTGAAGCCATTTTACATTGGCGGTTCTCTGCTTTGGTTGAAGTCGCAGGTCCCAGTGGTCCCAGGGTTGCTTGCTCTTGGGTGTGGCCCGGACAATGTAAAGTCCTCGGTGTCGACTTCCGTCCTCTGCCGAGTGTGGTACCTAGTGACGTGAGGTCCACATGTAGACTACTATTTATCCTTGTGTATATGTACCTTTCAGTGTGTTCCTGTGCTTCTATTTAAGTTTTAATAGGGTGGTTACCTTGTGGTGTTTTACCGTGACGTGTTTCCGGGGCTGGTGTTCCTGCGGCACGGTCGTCAACCAGACCCCCCTCGTTTGTAGGCATCCTTCTTTTGTCACTGGGTTATCTAGATGTCAGTCCGTCCGGGGTAGCCTGGAGGAAGCCGCAGGGTCCTGCCACTGGTTTCCCAGATTTCCCGTCTGCCTGATGTAGCCTCGAAGCTCAGTATATTTCAGTGCTTGTGCTTTAAAACCTGGATTGGATTACAGTTGGAGTAGTCAAAGCATGCACCCCCCCACCCTACCTCATGTTAGTTTAACCCTCAAACCGCGCATATCATATATGAATGATATCAGTGACAAAACCGAAACCAGCACACATCATTTATATATGATTTCGTGTCTAGCGCTATAATTTAAACGCCCCGCCTGGGATAGGGGCAGCTATAGTACAGCCACGACCGATAGTTGCCAGATGCCACCTAGAAAAAAAATCTAGGCCAACATTCTTGGGTGTTACAGCGTCAGTATTGAGCAAGCCACCAAGGCTGGCGCACGCAGCACGAGCTCACAGCACCGCTGTTCAGCTTGGGACCACAGCATCGCCTACAAATACCATAATATAAATGATACTGCTATTATTTAGCAGTGATAGTATTACTGAAGCCCCCTGACTGTGATAAAACTGACCAGGATTCTGATAATAGCAGGATTGTGGTGAATTGTGGTGATATTTAGCGCTGTGCTCCATGGAGGGAGGAGTAATGCTGTGGGAGGGAGGGTTGTGGCGTCGTCTTCTGACTGTGTGTGGCCACCATTTATTGACTGCACTCACCATACCAGCTTAGTGGTTCACCATGGTGAACACAAATGTAGATACTTATATATAACGTGTGTATAGTGTGAGATAACAGCGAGAGGAGTAGGTTGGGAGCCGCCATTTTGGTGAGGGAGGAGCGTCGTCTGCACGACTTGGCATGTTGTTTACTGATGGCCACTATGGTCTTTGGGCACCATACCAGCTTATTTGTTCAGTTATAGTGAATAAAACAGGTAGATACTTATATATAATGTGTGTATATAGCGTAATAACACCACAAACAATATTGTTGGAGGACAAATATTAGTGCGTCTGGCCTTGAGGGCGGCCACCAATCAGCTGACTGTGTGAGTAGCTACGTCTTATGGCCTTTACTCACCATACAAGCTTAGATGTACAGTTATGGTGAACAAAACATGTAAATACATATATATAACGTCTGTGTATAGTGAATAAATACAGAAAGAGTATTGTAGGAGGTGAATGAGGGTGAGTGAGGTGGTGTTGAGGGAGGGAGTGGCAGTGAGTGGCTCGCTGGTGTTTGGCGATCACTCCTCGTTGCTTTTTGACTCACAAGACCAACTTAATAGTTCGTTATGGTGTACAAAACATGCAAATACTTATATATAACCTGTGTATATAGTGTAACAACAGCAAAACTATTTGTTTATTGTTTTATGAACATAATAATTGAATCACTAATATGCACACCATAATTTTGAGTACAGCGATGGTTCACACATTTTATAATATAAATATACCCAATTCACTGTATGGATTAATATTACTGCAAAAAAACTAAGAAAAAATCAGAGACATTGAAATAATTAGGTAATAATATATTTGTGGCAACTGCCGTCTGACAGCTCGGGCGGAGTAGACCTCGTCTGGCGAAGGC
>NC_091190.1:8883458-8958458 GCF_040958095.1 Procambarus clarkii | reverse complement strand
ACAGGTACAAGAGGAGTGTTGTTAACACATATGTCGACCGTGCTCTCAGCCACAGCTCAGAACGGAAGCAAGTCGACGAAGAACTCTGTAGGGTAAGGCAGGTCCTAGTCAACAATGGCTTCTCCAATGGTTTCGTCGAAGACATCATAAGAAGGAAAGTGAAACGCCATGCAACCTCTGAAGAGACAACTAACACAACACCTATACCCCCTATTAAACTATTTTCTGGAACTTCTTTTCCACAGCTCATAAAACGGAGGAAAGGGTCCTGAAAGATATTGTTAATAGAAACGTTATCCCTACAGACAAAAATCAGAGGATACAACTGACGATTTACTATAAAACCAGAAAAACGGCCAGCCTACTCATGAGAAACTCTCCAGACACAAAGCAGAACGCTTTAAAAGAGACCAACATCGTCTATGCCTTCAAATGCCCTCTTGGGGACTGTAAGCTCCAAAAAACCCAGTATATAGGCAAGACAACAACATGTCTTTCTAGGTGTTTAATGATGCATAAGCAACAGGGCTCCATTAAGGAACATATAATCTCTTCCCACAACCAAACCATCGCCAGAGAAATCCTAGTAAACAACACAGAAATCATCGATAGATACAGCGATAGCAGGCGGCTTGACGTATGCGAGGCACTACACATTAAAAAGTCAACACCAGCAATCAACAGCCAATTAATGTACAACTATATTCTACCCACCTCAAGACTCCGCTCCAATATAGAAACATCAAGAAATATGGACCAATAGGCTTTCTACAATCACTTCCATTCAATACCCATTGTTTCGTGTTCTGTCTTGTGTTGATGAATTTAATACCCTATTAATTAATTTAACACTTTCGCGCTATCTGGACGCACCGGCGCGTTCGGTTTCGTCTAACGTAAACGCATAGTGGACATAAAGTTATGTCTACTTTTAAAATATTTGTATAAAATTCAATTTTTATCCGATTTACTTTGGGTTTGTTTCAAACTGCGCGCTATGAGGTTCTCTTTCTCACCACTAGGCTGCATGGTACAATAAGTTCATGAAAGGTGTGGATAACTTCGATCAAATGGTATTTTGTCCCAAACGGGTTGCAGGTGGGTGACTTTAGCCGTTTATACTGGTAATTCTTCCCCCATATCATGGATTAGATGCATATGTTTGTTTAGGGAATTTTATTCCGATCAATATACAACCAAAAATAACTGTGTGCAACAAGTATAATCTTGACAAACATAACAAAAGTAAAAATATTTCGTGTGTGTTTGACGCTCACTGATATGTTCCAGCGTTGTTTTATATTTGTCGCTATTCTAACTTACGCTTTGTTGATATTTTTTACCTATGGGCACATAGAACATTCTATTGCGAACACATTGACATAAAAATGAATGACGTACATAGAAAATTAATGTCATGAGAGTGAAATAAGTATAAACTTTCAAAGCGCCGTGCGTCGTCCCGTCACTGATACCGGGTAACAATTTCACCACTTCCCACACTCTTGCGGGCGGGCTGCTTCATTATTCTACGCTTATATTCATATCACCGTGTTGGGAATTTCACTGCGAGTCCATTGATACCAAAATTAACGCTGTAGAACAAGTGTAGAGGTTATTACAATCCCAAGAGTAAAAACATTTTGTTGCTGATGGGCGCTCACGGCGAGTCATCTACGTAGTTATTTATTTGGTGCTGGTATCCCTATATGTTTCGTGACTTATTTTACTAATGTTCTTCTAGAGAATTTTATTGCGAACACGTTGGTACCAAAATGAAATACGTAGCATGAGAACTAAGGTCAGAAGAGTAAAAAGAGTATACACATTTTTGTTTTTACGCTTAAGCGATAAAAACGCAGCGCGCACATTCGGTTGGCCGAGTGACCTTTGCGGAGAGCGCGAAAGTGTTAATACCACCTCACCCCATCCACCTCACTCAAATGTAGATATAAACAAATCGGAGATGTGTAAGTTCTATTCAGTTGTGTATGTGTAAACTAAAGTCTTTGAAAATGTAATAAGTTTTACGAAACGCGCTCATGTGTCGCGTCAGACTAGAAATAAAAATGAATTTTGGAGAATTGATTTTTGAATTACCATCAACAGTGAAAAGAAATGTACGAAAGATCGAGAAAATTTATGTTAGAATTATTAATCTTACTTTTTGGTCATATTTAATAATACATATACATATATACATATATACGTCCAGATAGCGCGAAAGTGTTAATTAATAGGGTATTAAATTCATCAACACAAGACAGAACACGAAACAATGGGTATTGAATGGAAGTGATTGTAGAAAGCCTATTGGTCCATATTTCTTGATGTTTCTATATTGGAGCGGAGTCTTGAGGTGGGTAGAATATAGTTGTACATTAATTGGCTGTTGATTGCTGGTGTTGACTTTTTAATGTGTAGTGCCTCGCATACGTCAAGCCGCCTGCTATCGCTGTATCTATCGATGATTTCTGTGTCGTTTACTAGGATTTCTCTGGCGATGGTTTGGTTGTGGGAAGAGATTATATGTTCCTTAATGGAGCCCTGTTGCTTATGCATCATTAAACGCCTAGAAAGACATGTTGTTGTCTTGCCTATATACTGGGTTTTTTGGAGCTTACAGTATATATACATATATACGTATATACATATATACGTATATACATATACAGTATCCACTCAATTTAACGGCCTCTTTTATACCGATCTGCCGGTAATAACGACCGGTTTGGGAGATCGGTATCTGGACCCTCATATACCAGTCTGGCGGTCGATATTACCGAAGGTCGGTATTGAGTTTGTTTTGGCATCGGCGGCCCCTCATGTGGCAACAGGCCACGACCTCCAAGGCCTTGAGGGAGGGATGGGAGGCAGTGATTGATGGAGGGAGGGAGGGAGTTGGTCAGGAAGGGAGGGAGGGAGTTGGTCAGGAAGGGAGGGAGGGAGTTGGTCAGGAAGGGAGGGAGGGAGTTGGTCAGGAAGGGAGGGAGGGAGGGCGTTGGTCAGGGAGGGAGTTGGTCAGGAAGGGAGGGAGGGAGTTGGTCAGGGAGGGAGGGAGTTGGTCAGGGAGGAAGGGAGTTGGTCAGGAAGGGAGGAAGGGAGTTGGTCAGGAAGGGAGGAAGGGAGTTGGTCAGGAAGGGAGTTGGTCAGGAAGGGAGGAAGGGAGTTGGTCAGGAAGGGAGGAAGGGAGTTGGTCAGGAAGGGAGTTGGTCAGGAAGGGAGGAAGGGAGTTGGTCAGGAAGGGAGGAAGGGAGTTGGTCAGGAAGGGAGGAAGGGAGTTGGTCAGGAAGGGAGGAAGGGAGTTGGTCAGGAAGGGAGGAAGGGAGTTGGTCAGGAAGGGAGGAAGGGAGTTGGTCAGGAAGGGAGGAAGGGAGTTGGTCAGGAAGGGAGGAAGGGAGTTGGTCAGGAAGGGAGGAAGGGAGTTGGTTAGGGAGGGAGTTGGCGAGGGAGGGAGTTGGTCAGGAAGGGAGGGAGGGAGTTGGTCAGGAAGGGAGGGAGGGAGTTGTTCAGGAAGGGAGTTGGTCAGGAAGGGAGGGAGGGAGTTGGTCAGGAAGGGAGGGAGTTGGTCAGGAAGGGAGAGAGGGAGTTGGTCAGGAAGGGAGGGAGGGAGTTGGTCTGGAAGGGAAGGAGGGAGTTGGTCTGGAAGGGAAGGAGGGAGTTGGTCAGGAAGGGAGGGAGGGAGTTGGTCAGGAAGGGAGGGAGGGAGTTGGTCAGGAAGGGAGGGAGGGAGTTGGTCAGGAAGGGAGGAAGGGAGTTGGTCAGGAAGGGAGGAAGGGAGTTGGTCAGGAAGGGAGGAAGGGAGTTGGTCAGGAAGGGAGGAAGGGAGTTGGTCAGGAAGGGAGGGAGGGAGTTGGTCAGGAAGGGAGGAAGGGAGTTGGTCAGGAAGGGAGTTGGTCAGGAAGGGAGGGAGGGAGTTGGTCAGGAAGGGAGGAAGGGAGTTGGTCACGGAAGGAGGAAAAACTATTGTGGTGTGTATGGGATTCGCTTAAGCCTAACGAAGGTGGCGTTGGCGGTGTTGCAAGAATTATATTGTTTTCTTATTGCTGTGGAGAGCTAGTTCCGAATATTAATTAAATAACACTATAATAGATGAACAGTACAGTACAGTATTTGGTTTGCTATTTATTAATTTAAATATTTACAATAAAATAAAATGGGATTTAACAGAACTTACGGCGCATCGTACAGCGTGTCGACACCCACGTGTCTGTCGACACATGTGGAGGGGAGATGGGAAGGCTGGCGTGAGGTGGGGGAGGGGGGGTTGACCAGGCAGATCACACGTGTCGTCCAGTCTCGCCACTTACCCACCTGTTCACCCACTTCCCTGCCCACCCACCTGTTCACCCACTTCCCTGCCCACCCACCTGTTCACCCACTTCCCTGCCCACCCACCTGTTCACCCACTTCCCTGCCCACCCACCTGTTCACCCACTTCCCTGCCCACCCACCTGTTTACCCACCTGTTCACCCACTTCCCTGCCCACCCACCTGTTTACCCACCTGTTCACCCACCTACCTGTTCACCCACTTCCCTGCCCACCCACCTGTTCACTCACTCCCCTGCCCACCCACCTGTTTACCCACCTGTTCACCCACTTCCCTGCCCACCCACCTGTTCACCCACTTCCCTGCCCACCCACCTGTTTACCCACCTGCCTGCATGCCCACTTACCCACCTTGTTCACCCACTTCCCTGCCCACCCACCTGCCTGCACACTCACTTACCCACCTGTTCACCCACTTCCCTGCCCACCCACCTGCCAATCCATTCACCCACCTGTTTACCCACTTCCCTGCCCGCCCACCTGTTCACCCACTTCCCTGCCCACCCACCTGTTTACCCACCTGTTCACCCACTTCCCTGCCCACCCACCTGTTCACCCACTTTCCTACCCACCCACCTGTTCACCCACTTCCCTGCCCACCCACTTGGCTGCACACTCATTTACCCACCTGTTCACCCACCCACCTATTTACCCACCCACCTGCCTGCACGCCCACTTACCCACCTGTCAATCCATCCACCCACCTGTTCACCCACCTACCTGCACACCCACCTGCCTGCTTAACCCACCTGTTCACCCACTTCCCTGCCCACCCACCTGTTTACCCACATGTCTGCATGCCCACTTACCCACCTGTCAATGCACCCACCCACCTATTCACCCACCTGCCTGCTTACCCACTCACCCACCTGCCTGCTCGAACCTGTTCACCCACCAAGCCCATCTACCTGCCATCCACTCATCCAAAACCCACCTGCCTGAACCCACCTATCCCTGCCTGCCCACCCACCCACTTGCCTGCCCACCCACTTTCCCTGCCCACCTACCAGCTAGGCAGCTAACCACCCATGCACCAGCCCCACACTAATTAGTGTGTCAATTCAAATCATGCGTGTGGTATAAAAATTGTCGGAAATGGTCCCTTTTGGACTCAGAGGTGAAAAAGTACTATTATCCGGAACATGTGATAATCCGGCTGGGGGTCCTTCCCATATAGTCCGGATAGTCGAGTGGAGACAACTACCTGAATGTTACTTGAAAAATTACCGACATCTTAACTTCGGAAATACCAGAACTCCGGAAATAACGACCAGGGTACAGCCCCATATAGGCCGTTAAATTGAGTGGATACTGTATACGTATATACATATATACATATATACATATATACATATATACGTATATACATATATACGTATATACATATATACGTATATACATATATACGTATATACATATATACGTATATACATATATACGTATATACGTATATACATATATACGTATATACATATATACGTATATACATATATACGTATATACATATATACATATATACGTATATACATTTATACATATATACTTATATATATACATAGATATTATATATATATATTTATATATATATATATATATATATATATATATATATATATATATATATATATATTATATATATATATATATATATATATATATATATATATATATATATATATATATATATATATATCAAAATTCTTCAGTGTACTACATTTTTGTTGTTGCTTTTAGGTGTTGCTGTTAACCAGTGTACGTGGGTCTGATTGTGCAACCACGGTTCGAAGAATAATGAAGAAGATAGGAACAAACGGCCTGTGGTCACTCTACAGTATGAAAGGACAAAAGAAGAAATTGGCATTTCTACAAAAACAAGAACTATATAATGTCATTTTAAGTAAGTAACCAAAAAATTAAATAAATTTAAAAAAATTTAAAATTCACTTACAAATTTAAATTTTAAGTTAAAAAATTAAAAAAAATATATATATATATATTTTTCATATTTGGAACCATTCCACAATATTTTCCCAAGTATAAATGATTATATTTCTATCACTTGCTCTTCAGATTGTTTCATTTAACACTTTCTGCGGATGAGGACTCCTCCCGGCGTCCTGTTTCGCCTACCCGCTCCCACATGGTGGACACAAATTTATGTCCTCTTTTAAAATATTTGTATAAAATTCAATTTTTATCCGATTTACTTTGGGTTTGTTTCAAACTGCGCGCCATGAGGCTCTCTTTCTCACCAATAGGCTGCATGGTACAATAAGTTCATGAAAGGTTCACAAACATAACAAAAGTAAAAACATTTCGTGTGTGTTTGACTCTCACTGATATGTTCCAGCGTTTTATATTTGGCGCTATTCTATCTTACGCTTTGTTGATCTTTTTTACCTACGGGCTCATAGAACATTCTATTGCGAACACATTGACACAAAAATGAATGACGTACATAGAATAATAATGTCATGAGAGTGAAATAAGTATAAACTTTCAAAGCGCCGTGTGTCGTCCCGTCACCAATACCGGGTAACAATTTCACCACTTCCCACACTCTTGCGGGCGGGCCGCAATCATTATTCTACGCTTATATTCATATCACCGTGTTGGGAATTTCATTGCGAGTCCATTGATACCAAAATTAACGCTGTAGGACAAGTGTGGAGGTGATAACAATCCCAAGAGTAAAAACATTTTGTTGCTGTTGGGCGCTCACGGCGAGTCATCTTCGTAGTTATTTATTTGGTGCTGGTATCCCTATACGTTTCGTGACTTTTTTTACTGATGTTCTTCTAGAGAATTTTATTGCGAACACGTTGGTACCAAAATGAAATACGTAGCTCGAGAACTAAGGTCAGGAGAGTAAAAAGAGTATACACATTTTTGTTTTTACGCTTACGCGGCAAAACGCCGTGAGCACATACCGCTTTTTTTTTTTACCTTCGCCGGGAGGCTGAAAGTGTTTAATAGAGGTTGGGCATAATTGTTCTCAGCTGCTAATAGAACTGACAAAGCTATGGGAAAATGTAAACTTAATTGGTTTATCCTTTACAGTATTTTGCAGTTGACCAGACCACACACTAGAAGGTGAAGGGACGACGACGTTTTGGTCCGTCCTGGACCATTCTCAAGTTGATTGTCCTTGACGAAGCACTCAGGAGACTACAAAAGACTTGGTGTGGATCCATACATAAAAATAGTCATATTTTTTATAGAGTAATAGATCATATTGCTAGGTTAGTATTAGGCCAATTATAATATATAATTCCGCAATCGACTTGAGAATGGGGACCGAAACGTCGTCGTCCCTTCACCTTCTAGTGTGTGATCTGGTCAACTTACTTTAGCCACGTTACTGTGACTCATCGCCTGCAGTATTTTGCAGTTTATTTCATGATCCTGTGGTTAATACTTGCATAAATAATAGATTACCAAATGCATTTTATGTCATTAATATTAAATAATAATGCAAATAATTGACTTATAACAACGTACAATTAATGGGTCGGTGATATTACATTAGTAATATTTTTTCATTCTTGCTAAGCCTTAACAAAGCTATTAACATGTTAATATAAACTTGATCACCTTTCCCTTTTTTTCTCTTGTGCTACCTACATATCTTGAGTTATCTTGAGATGATTTCAGGGCTTAGTGTTCCCGCGGCCCGGTCCTCGACCAGGCCTCCACCCCCAGGAAGCAGCCCGTGACGGCTGACTAACACCCAGGTACCTATTTTACTGCTAGGTAACAGGGGCATAGGATGAAAGAAACTGCCCATTGTTTCTCGCCGGCGCCCGGGACCACAGGATCACAAGTCCAGCGTGCTGTCCACTCGGCCGACTGGCTGCCTAACATATACAAAACATTTTTCGTAAATGCTAATCTTGTTCAGAAACTTGTCCTTGATATGTTATGTATCACCATCTCTGGAGAGTTTTATCTGATTTATGTGTAAATTACTTTTAATTTTACAGAATATTATTTTTATACAGAATTTATTGTTATATAATATTAATTTTGTTAATTAATTTTGTTAACTGTTAATTTTACAGAATCATCTATTAGCGCACATCCTCATGTGAAGGAGCAAGATGTGACCTATCAGATTTCCGAAGTACTGAAACATGCACCAAACAGGCCTGGTGGATCTAGGTACAAGGTAAAATAATTTTCATTTTCTTGTATATATTTTTTGCTAATAATTCGTGTATATATATATATATATATATATATATATATATATATATATATATATATATATATATATATATAAAATATAAAATATAAAACACACGCACACACAAGGCTTTGGAAAACAAGAATCATGTTTGCCTGCTTCGTATACTGTCCTGTGATGTCATCTCGATAATATGTGCTGCTGATGCTAATTCAAGTCAGGGGGTGTACTGTGAGCTGGAGGAGGCAGGAGTCACACTGCAGCAAGCTCCTGGAAATATTGAATTACCTAAGTACTGGGAACAGGTTGAGGGCTATAGTGGTTTCCCAGGTTACATAAAGGTTCAGGGAAGTGTAAAAGCAAATAAAATACAATAAAACAAGTAAAAGTGAGTGAAAATAGCCGAGTAGAAAAGTTTGTTTTGGTTCTAGTACAAAAACAAAGATGGCCACTGCCACCACCACTGGAAATGTAGACACACCATCAGATGATTGTTTCAAAGGATTCTCATCACAAGATATAAGGAAAGGAGGTGTTCTTGGCAGGTTAGAGATAATTGAGGATATGCAAAAGAAGTATGAAGAAAAAGTGCTTAAACTGGAAGAGGACAATGGAGCTCTTAGGAGTGAGCTTTGCACTCTAAAAGGGAGCATGCTTTAGCAAGGTAAGATTATTACTGCATTAACAGACAAGGTAACAAATCAGGAGGAGCAAATCAAGGAACTAGTGAAAGAAAATGAGGCGTGGAAAGTGAAGTGTGGTGACTTTGAAGAAATAAACAAGAAAATAGGCTCATATGGTGAACAACTCCAAGCAAGCCTGAGAGCTAATATAGAGTTAGGCAAGGATCTCCAACTGGAAACTTCACTGACAACTCACATAGAGGAGGTGAATAAAGAACTAGAAAAGTATAAAGAAGAAATAAAAGCGACATATGCTCAAATTGTAAAAGAGAAAGAGACTATCAAAGAAGTGTGTTCCGAAGTCAAAACCAGAAATGACCAACAAGAAGCAGAAATTAGGCAAGCAATTAGGAAAGAACTGGTTACCAACAGTAAACTAGTACAAAACACTGCAGATAGAACTAAGTCCATAATCATTTTTGGATGTTTAGAGAAGGAAATTTCATCTAGGGTGGACCGAGCGGCAGAAGAGATGAAAATTATAGAGAAAATAGTAGGTTTAGGAGAAGGCTCAAAGGAAAATGTCAGTGATTTTAGAAAAATAGGAAAATATGAGAAAGACAAGAACCGAGGGTGACGTTTAATGGAGTGAAAAACATGATGGAAGTGCTTAGAAATGCCAGGAAATTGCAGTAACGAGATTGGCAAACTTTGGTCAATAAGACAAGACCTCTCCAAAGAAGACAGAGAAAAGCTGAAAATGAACCTAATTGAGGCAAAACGTCTAAATGGAGATAGAAATGAAGAACCTTGACCTTGAGGTTACCTTGAGGTGCTTCTGGGGCTTAGCGTCCCCGCGGCCCGGTCGTCGACCAGGCCTCCTGGTTGCCGGACTGATCAACCAGGCTGTTGGACGCGGCTGCTCGCAGCCTGACGTATGAGTCACAGCCTGGTTGATCAGGTATCCTTTGGAGGTGCTTATCCAGTTCTCTCTTGAACACTGTGAGGGGTCGGCCAGTTATGCCCCTTATGTGTAGTGGAAGCGTGTTGAACAGTCTCGGACCTCTGATGTTGATAGAGTTCTCTCTCAGAGTACCTGTTGCACCTCTGTTTTTCAACGGGGGTATTCTGCACATCCTGCCATGTCTTCTGGTCTCATGTGATGTTATTTCTGTGTGCAGGTTTGGGACCAGCCCCTCTAATATTTTCCACATGTTTCAAGAAGACAGAAATTTTTTTTTCTACAAAGTGACAGGGACTGGAAAGCTTGTGAAATGGTACATAAAAACAAAGCAACAAGATCAGTAGTGGAAGGGGGAGTAAAGAGCAAAGGAAAAGGGAACATGTTCTTGAAAATTGTATATACCAACATAGATGGAGTGAGATCAAAAACTTTGGAATTGCAAGATATAATCCAGCTTAGGGTCCCAGATATTGTCGCATTATCAGAAACGAAACTTGAAGGAAATATAATAAATGAAGTCATATTCCCAAGAGGCTTTTCAGTTTGGAGACGTGACAGGAAAACTAGGAAGGGAGGAGGAGTGGCTGTACTGGTGAAAAAACACCTGAAGGCAAGAGAGTTAATATTTGAAAACCCTCGAGATATTGACATAATGGCATTGCAGATCTGGAATGAGGATGATAAGCTGATAATTTTAAATGCCTACAGCCCACCAGCAAGCAACACATGGACAAAGGAAGAACTGGATGACAAACGAGAGGGCCTCATAATGGTCATGGGAGATATTATTGTACAAGCAGATAAGGATAAATCACGACTGTTGATACTGGGGGACTTCAACTTTAAAGCAATAGACTGGGAGGCCTATGAAGCAAGAACGGAGGACTTTTGGACATGCAGATTTGTGAACCTCATTCTGGAGACATTCTTGTATCAACACACAAAGCAGGCCACAAGAATGAGGGAAGGAGATGTACCGTCAGTACTGGATCTAGTATTCACCAGGAAAGAAGAAAGAGATATTTGACATCCAGTACCTTCCTCCCTTGGGAAAGAGTGATCACGTCCTGTTAGACATTGATTATGCTTTAAGATATCATCTAGAAGAAAATGGGGACATTGAAACAGTTGATAAACTTGATTTAACCCCTTAACTGCGTTGCCTCCAAATGTGACACCCCCGCAGTGCGCAGGAAACAAATTCTCTGGAAAAAATTATTTTTTCTTTTTAAAGTGTCAAAGACCCTTCCCTCAGTATGGGTATGTAAAAAAAAAAGTCGAAATTGTGCTTACTTTGGCTGCTATGGGGTCCAGAAGTTGGGGCGTGACGTCGTCATTCCCCGTGCGCCCGTGTCGTAAGCTCTTGGGGGCGGTGGGGCGCTCGGGGCGGGGCGCGCGAGTTGCCGCGAATATATTTTCGTTCATTTTTTGCGCACCTTTCCAAATACATTTTCATTGTTTTTATGTGCCAATCCAATGTATAATGAACACGTACACTATAATATCGCAGTACAACATCCGTACTGTCCGTAGACACTGTTACGTGCATGAAACTTGTGTACACACATGCAGCACATATTTACTATGTATCATGCTAATTTGTGTATATATACAATCTATTTACACACTATACACTGTCACACACTATATACATTCACCATCAACACATTCAGAACACCGCGTAGCAGCTGCTTCATATGGGCCAATAGCAGCTGCCTCGTATGGGCCAACAGCAGCTGCCTCGTATGGGCCAACAGCAGCTGCCTCGTATGGGCCAACAGCAGCTGCCTCGTATGGGCCAACAGCAGCTGCCTCGTATGGGCCAACAGCAGCTGCCTCGTATGGGCCAACAGCAGCTGCCTCGTATGGGCCAACAGCAGCTGCCTCGTATGGGCCAACAGCAGCTGCCTCGTATGGGCCAACAGCAGCTGCCTCGTATGGGCCAACAGCAGCTGCCTCGTATGGGCCAACAGCAGCTGCCTCGTATGGGCCAACAGCAGCTGCCTCGTATGGGCCAACAGCAGCTGCCTCGTATGGGCCAACAGCAGCTGCCTCGTATGGGCCAACAGCAGCTGCCTCGTATGGGCCAATAGCAGCTGCCTCATATGGGCCAATAGCAGCTGCCTCGTATGGGCAATTAGCAGCTGCCCCGTATGGGCCAACAGGAGCATTTGGCCATGAACACATTCAGAATACCTCGAGTGAGAGCAGCCACACCCAGCCTGTCTCCCTCACTCCAACATCTTACTTGCCAACATTGCTCCTCCCACCATATTGTTATAGTTCTTATTACACATGTTCTATATACCTATCTACATGTTTTATTTACCAGAACTGTGCAAGTAAGCCGGTATTGTGTCCAAACAGTACAGTGGCCACCATACACTGCATGAAAAATCACACAGCAGACGACGCTACGATTACGTCACCTCCCTCACCAAAATAGCTCCTCTCAACATTCTCCTGTTGCTGTTCTTACACTATATATACCCATGTACATATGTGTTGCCCATAGCGAACCACTAAGCTAGTATGGTGAGCAAAACAAGAGTGGCAGCCACACACACAATGAGGCTACCTCAATTCTCGCCCTCCCTCCCTCATCAAAATTCCTCCTTCCACAATAGTACGCACAACGCTAATTATAACCACATTCCTGCTATTATCACAATCCTGGTCACTAATTCCTGTAAATGAATAATTGACCACACGTTTATTTTGAAAAGGAACCTAAGAAATCATTTGAAGATTCCTAGATGAACGAAATAATGCTGTGGTGCTGTGGCTAGCGCTGTGAACATCGTGAACAGCATTGAATCACTGATATTTGAACATTGTACCCAGTCATTATCACACTCAGGCTCTAATATAACACTATCATAGCTAAATAATACAAGTTATATATATATTTTGGCATTATTAGGCGATGCTGTGGTCACATGCTGAACAGCAGTGCTGTGCGCTCATGCTGCGAGCGCCAGCCTTGGTTGCTCATACACTACTGAGGCTCCCACACCCGGGAATGTGGACCACGATTTTTTTTTAAGATGGCGTCTGTTTACAAGAGCCCTGGGGAAGCTGATGTGAACCCCATGTAGCCGCGGGAGTTTTGAATGGAACGAGAAAAATACAAATGCCTGGAGGCGCGTTGCGCAAACCAGACGTGAGCCTGCAGGCGCGTTGCGCAGTTTAAGGGTTAACCCTCAAACCGCGCATATCATATATAAATGATATCAGTGACAAAACCGAAACCGTGCACATCATTTATATATGATTTCGTGTCTAGCGCTATAATTTAAACTCCCCGCCTGGGATAGGGGCAGCTATAGTACAGCCACGACCGATAGTTGCAAGATGCCACCTAGAAAAAAAATCCAGGCCAACATTCTTGGGTGTTACAGCGTCAGTATTGAGCAAACCACCAAGGCTGGCGCACGCAGCACGAGCTCACAGCACCGCTGTTCAGCTTGTGACCACAGCATCGCCTACAAATACCATAATATATATGATACTGCTATTATTTAGCAGTGATAGTATTACTGAAGCCCCCTGACTGTGATAAAACTGACCAGGACTCTGATAATAGCAGGATTGTGGTGATATTTAGCGCTGTGCTCCATGGAGGGAGGCATAAGGCTGTGCGAGGGAGGGTTGTGGCGTCGTCTTCTGACTGTGTGTGGCCACCATTTATTGACTGCACTCACCATACCAGCTTAGTGGTTCGATATGGTGAACACAAATGTAGATACTTATATATAACGTGTGTATAGAGTGTGATAACAGCGAGAGGAGTAGGTTGGGAGCCGCCATTTTGGTGAGGGAGGAGTGTCGTCTGCACGTCTTGGCATGGTGTTTACTGATGGCCACTATGGTCTTTGGGCACCATACCAGCTTATTTGTTCAGGTATGGTGAATAAAACAGGTAGATACTTATATATAATATGTGTATATAGCGTAATAACACCACAAACAATATTGTTGAAGGACAAATATTAGTGCGTCTGGCCTTGAGGGCGGCCGCCACCAGCTGACTGTGTGAGTAGCTACGTCTTTGTGGCCTTTACTCACCATACAAGCTTAGATGTACAGTTATGGTGAACAATACATGTAAATACGTATATATAACGTCTGTGTATAGTGAATAAATACAGAAAGAGTATTGTAGGAGGTGAATGAGGGTGAGTGAGGTGGTGTTGAGGGAGGGAGTGGCAGTGAGTGGCTCGCTGGTGTTTGGCGGTCACTCCTCGTTGCTTTTTGACTCACAAGACCAACTTAGTAGTTCGTTATGGTGTACAAAACATGCAAATACTTATATATAACCTGTGTATATAGTGTAACAACAGAAAAACTATTTGTTTTGTTGTTTTATGAACATAATAATTGAATCACTAATATGCACACCATAATTTTGAGTACAGCGATGGTTCACATATTTTATAATATAAATATACCACAATTCACTGTATGGAATAATATTACTGCAAAAAAACTAAGAAAAAATCAATCAGAGACATTGAAATAATTAGGTAATAATATATTTGTGGCAACTGCCGTCTGACAGCTCGGGCGGAGTAGACCTCATCTGCCGAAGGCTCTGCCAACGCCCCTTTTTTGCCACACTTCCCTACCCTATTGCGGCTAAAATATGCCACCTACGATTTTTTTGTTATTTTTTCCATGATCAGGGAACAAAAATGAACACTTTTATAAGACGAAAGAATTTTTTGGAATTTTTTTTTTGTTGCGCCTGTGGGTGTGAATTCCATTTGGGCCCCTAGCGGTTTGAGGGTTAAGGAGAGGTCACTATGGGGAACTTCAACATTTTTTTCATGAGTGTAATTGGACAGACTTGTTGCTAGGCAGGGAAGTAAATGAAATGTATGCCAAATTTTTAAAAATATACGAGGAAGGCACACAAACATTCATACCAAAACAGAGATGCAGGGCCAGAAAACAGGATTGGTTCAACAGAAATTGTCAGAGGGCCAGAGACCAAAAGACACAAAAATGGAATCAGTATAGGAAGAGGCCAAACCCCCAAACATACCACCGATACAAAGATGTGAGAAATAACTATACAGCAGTAAGGAGAGAGGCAGAAAGAAATTTTGAAAAATGGATAGCGGATAAATGTAAAACAGAACTGGGCCTATTCTACAAATTCATAAACAACAGCATAACATAACCCTTTACCTACAAATTGCAGGTAAAGGGTAATATCCAGAGGTTGAAAATGGGAAACAGTTTCACGGAAAATGAAAAGGAAATGTGTGAAACATTAAATGAAAAGTTCCAAAGTGTGTTTGTACAAAATGAAATCTTCAGAGAACCAGACACAATAAGAATTCCAGAGAACAACATAGAGCGGATAGAGGTGTCTAGAGATAAAGTGGAAAATATGCTAAAGGAGCTCAGTAAGAAAAAAGCAGCTGGCCCAGATGGAGTTTCACCATGGTTTCTGAGAGAATGTGCATATGAGCTCAGCATTCCACTTCACCTGATCTTTCAGGCATCCCTGTGTACAGGAATTGTAGCAGACGTGTGGAAACAGGCTAACATAGTTCCAATCTACAAAAGTTGCAGCAGGGAAGACCCCCTCAATTATAGACCTGTATCATTGACAAGTGTAATAGTGAAAGTATTGGAAAAACTAATCAAAACTAAATGGGTAGAACACCTGGAGAGAAATGATACAATATCAGACAGACAGTATGGTTTTCGATCTGGAAGATCCTGTGTATCGAATTTACTCAGTTTCTATGATCGAGCCACAGAGATACAGAGCACCACTTAGTTTCCGAACCCCTTGGGGACGAGACGCGTCGGTTATCGTGTAAGTTCGTAAACGAGAATGGAGGAAAATGGACAGATTTTTTTTTAAATTTAACAAAAAATTCCAAGGGAAAAAATTGACAGATTCATAGCATAAATACAACAAATGAAATAAAGTTCATTGTGTAATTGCGTTCACTCACCCCCCACCCTTCCCTCCCTCACTGCTTCTATCTCTCACTGCCTCTCCCCCTCTCTGCCTCTCCCCCTCTCTGCCTCTCCCCCCTCACTGCCTTTCCCCCTCACTGCCTCTCCCCCCTCACTGCCTTTCCCCCCCTCACTTCCTCTTCCCCCTCACTGCCTTTCCCCCCCTCACTGCCTCTCCCCCTCACTGCCTCTCCCCCTCACTGCCTCTCCCCCTTACTGCCTCTCCCCCTTACTGCCTCTCCCCCTTACTGCCTCTCCCCCTTACTGCCTCTCCCCCTCACTGCCTCTCCCTCCCTCACTGCCTCTCCCCCTCACTGTCTTTCCCCCCCCCCTTACTGCCTTCCCCCCCCTCACTGCCTTCCCTCCCCCTCACTGCCTTCCCCCCCCTCACTGCCTTCCCCCCCTCACTGCCTTCCCCCCCTCACTGCCTTTCCCACCCTCACTGCCTCCCCCCTCACTGCCTCTCCCCCCCCTCACTGCCTTCCCCCCCCTCACTGCCTTTCCCCCCCCTCACTGCCTCTCCCCCCCCCCCTCACTGACTTTCCCCCCCCCCCCCTCGCTGACTTTCCCCCCCTCACTGACTTTCCCCCCCCTCACTGCCTTTCCCCCCCTCACTGCCTTTCCCCCCCTCACTGCCTTTCCCCCCCTCATTGCCTCTTCCCCCCCCTCATTACCTCTTCCCCCCCTCATTGCCTCTTCCCCCCTCATTGCCTCTTCCCCCCCTCATTGCCTCTTCCCCCCCTCATTGCCTCTTTCCCCCCCTCATTGCCTCTTTCCCCCCCTCATTGCCTCTTTCCCCCCCTCATTGCCTCTTTCCCCCCCTCATTGCCTCTTTCCCCCCTCATTGCCTCTTTCCCCCCCTCATTGCCTCTTCCCCCCCCTCATTGCCTCTTCCCCCCCTCACTGCCTCTCCCCCTCAATGCCTCACTGCCTTTCCCCCCCTCACTGCTTTTCCCCCCCTCACTGCTTTTCCCCCCCTCGCTGCTTTCCCCCCCCCCTCACTGCCTTTCCCCCCCCCCTCACTGCCTTTCCCCCCCCCTCACTGCCTTTCCCCCCCCCTCTCTGCCTTTCTCCCCCCCTCACTGCCTTTCTCCCCCCCTCACTGCCTTTCCCCCCCTCACTGCCTTTCCCCCCCTCACTGCCTTTCCCCCCCTCACTGCCTTTCCCCCCCTCACTGCCTTTCCCCCCCTCACTGCCTCTCCCCCCCTCACTGCCTCTCCCCCCTCACTGCCTCTCCCCCCTCACTGCCTCTCCCCCCTCACTGCCTTTCCCCCCTCACTGCCTTTCCCCCCCTCACTGCCTCTCCCCCCCTCACTGCCTCTCCCCCCCCTCACTGCCTCTCCCCCCCCTCACTGCCTCTCCCCCTCACTGCCTTTCCCCCCTCACTGCCTTTCCCCCCCCCTCACTGCCTTTCCCCCCCCCTCACTGCCTCTCCCCCCCTCACTGCCTCTCCCCCCACCTCACTGCCTTTCCCCCCCACCTCACTGCCTTTCCCCCCCACCTCACTGCCTTTCCCCCCCACCTCACTGCCTTTCCCCCCCTCACTGCCTTCCCCCCCTCACTGCCTTTTCCCCCGTCACTGCCTTTCCCCCCCCTCACTGCCTTTCCCCCCTCACTGCCTTTCCCCCCCTCACTGCCTTTCCCCCCCTCACTGCCTTTCCCCCCCTCACTGCCTTTCCCCCTTACTGCCTTTCCCCCCCCTCACTGCCTTTCCCCCCCCCCCCCTCACTGCTTTTCCCCCCCTCACTGCCTTTTCCCCCCCCCCCTCACTGCTTTTCCCCCCCTCACTGCTTTCCCCCCCCCCTCACTGCTTTTCCTCCCCCCCTCACTGCCTTCCCCCCCTCACTGCCTTTCCCCCCCCCCTCACTGCCTTTCCCCCCCCCTCACTGCCTCTCCCCTCTCACTGCCTCTCCCCCTCTCACTGCCTTTCCACCCTCACTGCCTCTCCCCCTCAAAGCCTCACTGCCTGTTGGGTTATCTGGGGCTTGAACTCATATATTAAATTATTTGATTATTATGTTTAAATAATTCGAAGGACCACCCACTTTTGAGAAAAGAGGGAAAACGAATAATGGTGATTATTAGGTTGACACTATAGAATCAGTGCCTATGGATAATAATTAAATGAATAATCACTTAAAAATAATGAATAGACTGTATTATTAATTAATTAAAGTCAAAGCCTCAAATATCAACATTGGGCGGGTATTTCTAGAAGTTCATATATATCTAGGAACCAGTGTGGTTTGTCACTGGTTCATTGTTGAGTTAGTAACATAGCAAATCTAAACTAAAATAGATTCAAAGATATGATACCTCAAATAATGAATATTAAAAATTATGAATTATTGAGCAACAGTGAGAGCAAACACCTTAATTACCAAATCATAAATTCTGGCAATAAGTTATTTACTGTAAAGATCCTATATGAATTATATTGAAATCAGTAATAATCTTAGCTAAATATATACGAAATAGGTGTCTTAGCTGTATGACGACTTCTGTAACTCCATTTTGTCATTCGTCCTCGTGGTCACAGGATCCCAATCAAGAAAGAACCCGAAGTGAATATCACGAATGAAGAGAAACAACTTGTCGACTCCTCATATACACGCTGCAATCAGGGAAATTTAAGTAGCATTTTATTTGGCTACGAATTATTTCAAGTATTCATTAAAATTGAAATGAATGAAGAAAATCAACTAACGTTGTGTATTTGTTGTTCATTCTTCATCACGACAGACTACCCACAAATATACAATCTAGGATGATGCATCAAACGAGAATGGTATACTTAACATGAGCGTATCAAATACTAAGGTCTGCCGAAACCGCGTCTGCCAGTCCCAGGCGTCCACTGCTGTGTACGCGTAATTACGGGCCGTGGCTTCAATTGTTGATGCGTTATTAACTGGCAAGGCACTGTAGAACATGTGAGGAAGTAATTGATGACTATTGGTTGAGTTGCAATGTAATTATTGTTGGAAAAACTCTTCAGTCACTACCACGCATCTCGCGCCTCTTATCGCCAGGAATGCCTCGTGCGCAATGGCGTCTCCGCCCACCCTCAACCCGTCTCTCGCATTCACAACATAAATTACTAATCATGGATAATTCTTTTCCGCGTAATTACTTGATGTAAAGCGTTAATGAGAACTGGGTTGCAATTATAGGGAATTAAATATTATATTCTCGTTAAATGGTGTTGAACTAGAAATGGAGAGGATGTCTATTCCCTCCATAGCATTCGTACGTAACAGATAAAACTGCTACTAGATAATAATTTCAGTTAATAACTCTCGGTTTTGGATTATTGGGAGTTATATTATCCGTAGTTAATTATTACACGGAATACTGATAATTTTAGAGAACCACATTCAATTCTCTAACATATTGGTAATAAACGTGTCTAGAGACATTATCTGACGCAATTTTGTTACTCGGTGTCGTGAGAATTCTAGCACTAATGCGCAGATAAAAAATGTTAATTTATGTGGACACTACCGTTAGTGAAATTAATAACTACTGTAGTTAGTATATAATAATGATGTATTATAATACAATGGTAGTTTGTTAGTGTTGGAAATTTCCAACACTGCCTCTCCCCTCAATGCCTCACTGCCTCTCCCCCTCAATGCCTCACTGCCTCTCCCCCTCAATGCCTCAGCCCCTCAATGCCTGCCATTCCTCCCTCACTGCCTTCCTCATAACATGAGAACAGCAGGCTATGGAGGATGGGGAGCTACTAACGGGGTGGAGGTGGTGTAGAGGCGGACATGTCTGTCAGCGCCTGCTCACAGATGCCAGCTGTGCATAATTCATAAATAAAACTATATTTGTTTAATTAATTTAATAAATAGGAAATCATATAACATGTTAATGATTAATAATGTATATTAATATATGAAAATTAACATTTTGGCATAAATATTTTACAACTAAGATTAAAATTTGTAATACAATATGAGAAGTTTGGTAACAATCGCCTGGTCAGCAAATCCTTCCTTACTGCCGTCCTTACCATTTCACCAACAGAGGGGTGGGGGGGAGAATTAGTGAGAGAGGAGAAATAGTGGGAGAGGGGGAGAATTAGTGAGAAAGGGAGGGAGGGGAAGGTAGGGAGAGATGCTAGGAGGAAAGTAGTGAGGGAGGATGGGAGAATTAGGGAGGGAGGGAAAGGCAGGCTGCCTGCCTCTCTGCCTGCCTGCCTCTCTCTCTGCCTGCCTGCCTCTCTCTCTGCCTGCCTGCCTCTCTCTCTGTCTGCCTGCCTGCTTCTCTCTCTGTCTGCCTGCCTGCCTCTCTCTCTCTGCCTGCCTGCCTGCCTCTCTCTCTCTGCCTGCCTGCCTGCCTCTCTCTCTCTGCCTGCCTGCCTGCCTCTCTCTCTGCCTGCCTGCCTCTCTCTCTGCCTGCCTGCCTCTCTGCCTGCCTACCTGCTTGCCTGCCTTTCCCTCCCTCCCTAATTCTCCCATCCCCCCCTCACTACTTCCTTCCTGCCTACCTCCCCCTCCCTTTCTCACTAATTTTCCCTCTCTCTCTCATACTGCCTCCCACCTAAGCTCCCATCCATCCACCCACCAGTCAGCAATCATTGACGCAATGCGTGCATTTGGAGCCGACATGATGCACAGATGTTTCTTGATTGTGCAGATATGTAAAACAAAATCACAGAATGAATTCTCCAGCCTCATGACAAATCAAAATAACAGGAATAATAGGCTGTGAATCTGTGAAATCATAGGGTAGAAGGCACTCTAGAGTAGTGGCACCCAACACGGTCAGTGGGCAAACTGGACCATCTCCCACCCATCACCATGGGCCGGCGCGACGCTTGGCAGACCGCTTCCTACCCGAACTTTGTTCGTGTAGCATGACTCCCCAACCCCAATCGGGAAACTGGAAGTTTCGGATAACTAAAGTTCGGAAACCAAATGGTGTTCTGTATTACAGGAAAGAGATGGTTGGGTTGACTGCATCTATCTGGACCTAAAAAAGGCTTTCGACAGAGTTCCACATAAGAGGTTGTTCTGGAAAATATTGGAGGGGTGACAGGTAAGCTTCTAACATGGATGAAAAATTTTCTGACTGATAGAAAAATGAGGGCAGTAATCAGAGGCAATGTATCAGACTGGTGAAATGTCACAAGTGGAGTACCACAGGGTTCAGTTCTTGCACCAGTGATGTTTATTGTGTACATAAATGATCTACCAGTTGGTATACAGAATTATATGAACATGTTTGCTGATGATGCTAAGATAATAGGAAGGATAAGAAATTTAGATGATTGTCATGCCCTTCAAGAAGACCTGGACAAAATAAGTATATGGAGCACCACTTGGCAAATGGAATTTAATGTTAATAAATGTCATGTTATGGAATGTGGAATAGGAGAACATAGACCCCACACAACCTATATATTATGTGAGAAATCTTTAAAGAATTCTGATAAAGAAAGAGATCTAGGGGTGGTTCTAGATAGAAAACTATCACCTGAGGACCACATAAAGAATATTGTGCAAGGAGCCTATGCTATGCTTTCTAACTTTAGAGTTGCTTTTAAATACATGAATGGCGATATACTAAAGAAATTGTTCATGACTTTTGTTAGGCCAAAGCTAGAATATGCAGCGGTTGTGTGGTGCCCATATCTAAAGAAGCACATCAACAAACTGGAAAAGGTGCAAAGACATGCTACTAAGTGGCTCCCAGAACTGAAGGGCAAGAGCTACGAGGAGAGGTTAGAGGCATTAAATATGCCAAAACTAGAAGACAGAAGAAAAAGAGATGATATGATCACTACATACAAAATAGTAACAGGAATTAATAAAATCGACAGGGAAGATTTCCTGAGACCTGGAACTTCAAGAACAAGTGGTCATAGATTTAAACTAGCTAAACACAGATGCCGAAGAAATATAAGAAAATTCACCTTCGCAAATAGAGTGGTAGACGGTTGAAACAAGTTAAGTGAGAAGGTGGAGGAGGCCAAGACCGTCAGTAGTTTCAAAGTGTTATATGACAGTGCTGGGAAGACGGGACACCATGAGCGTAGCTCTCATCCTGTAACTACACTTAGGTAATTACACACACATACACATATACACCCACACACATACATATACTGCCATCAGCTTTTGTCCGGTCGTGATGGTCGAGTGGATTAGGTGCCCTGTACACCAGTTGCATAGTGCTGGCAGTATGGGTTTGAGTCACTTCTGGGGTGTGAGTTTTCAGTTGTATGTATGCCTGGGGACCATTAAGGCTTGTTCGCATTTGTGTTCCTCGCGTGTGCCCCAAAGAATGAGGTAATTTGATAAAATACTATGCCCAAGATTACCATCAGAGTGCCGGTGGGCTGATGGGCAAATAGCCTCGACTACCATCAGCTTTTGTGTATGTTACGACCCTGGGTTCCTCAGTGGAAACCAGAGGTCAAAATTGAGCTAATTAAACTTCCTTATAGTATAGTAGGACGCATGACGATGTGTATGTGTTTGTATCTTCCCTGCCAGACGTAAGACGATTCTTGTTTTTCACAGAGCATGTAAAAACTGAGCTTGGGGTTGATTATTAAATAATAAAATAGGCAACAACTATGTTTACTAATACTTTCTAATCAAGTGTAAAGTAAATCTGAGTAAACTTGGGATAGGATTGCTGTACGATTAGTTGAGCAGTCTACTGGCAGCGAGTGAGCTGGGAAGGAGATGTGAGAGGCGCTCTCTTCTCTGCTGGCTGGCTGTGGTGAAAGGGGACCTCCTCTCCCTCCTCTCGTTTTTTTATTTCTGTGTCGCTGATACCCAGCTAAGTATACTGTGTAACGTTCTCATTGTCTGGCATAGGCGTGTTCTAATGTGTAGAGTATTATACTTTGTATGAATTAGGTGTTCCTAGTGTTTGTATTACTAGTTATTCTAAAAGGGGGTCCCAGTGGAACCACGTGGTCTCCCTACCCTAAGCTGACCCAAGCTTCTAGCTCTTCACTAGTAATACTTTACCCTAGCTTGTTCTGAGTGTAAACCTTGTATCCTGCTTATGTGGACCAAGGCTTTTAATGTAAGATAGTGCGGTAAAGTAATTATTATTATTGTTATTGGGGTGAATGTATATGGGGGGTTGTTAAGGGGTTAATAAATAAGTTAGTTAAAGGAGTATCCATTCATCCTGTGTAGGAGATCTATGATCAGCCTCTAGGCTGACAATTGCAGTAATAAGTTACTAAGTTTACTTTTGTATAGTTTTAATTGGGGGCTGGGCCTTACTGATCTCCACTGCCAGAGATACATCTTTATTCTGACTACTGCCCCTACTTCCATTTAATGTTAGATCCCCCATAGCAGCACCACCAATTTTATAACAGTGTAACATCAGATTTTTCTATCTACTCTGTAATGGTGAGACAGTAAAGCAAAGTAAAGAAGAAAGGACAGGAGGAGGAGGGATAAACATGGATAAGGTTGAGGGGGAACTCGTCCGTCTAGCAATAGAAAACGAGGGGCATATGGGAAGAGGGGAGGTAGGAGGAGGAGAAGGATAGAAGGAGAAGAGGGGTAAGTAGGAGTAGGGAGAGTAGACTGATTGTTATTCTATCTATATTATACTTATGAATGATGATGTTCTTTGTGATGTTATACTGATGTGGATGTACGGATGTTAATTTTACTTTACATATTTAAGTATAAACTGCCACCACCTGTCTCTTTCACAAACTAATCTTAATTCCATTTAAACAATGTGACAGGAACACTGCTTAATTTAGTTATCTCTAGCCTGTTCATCTAGTTATTTTTAGGCTTAACTCTTACTTGAAGGGACATTGATTCAAAAAGAGGACTTGAACAAAACTCAAGCTTGTTATTCTACACACAGACATTTATTGAATCAAATTATTTCAAATTATTTTAATTTCCGTAGTTCTTACTATTTAACATTTTGACATCCTATTATTTTAACACAATATTGACCAAATTAAAAGAGGGGGGGTCACCCACTCCATACACTCCTACACCATACATGACTAAATGGTTCAGACTCCACTAGCTCGTTACCACTAAGACACACTTCTGGTTTAAGACAATGCATAACTGAACTCTCACTTTCTCAACTCAGATGGATGCACCCTGATGGTGACTGGCACCCACCAGGGTGAAAATTGGGGGAAAGTTGGCTGGTCACCTTCCCTCTATGCAAGCTGGTCTCTTAACTGCTCAAAACACCTCGCTGGTCGAGCCAGGGGTGGGTACTCTCGCAAGCCAATACAACGGGCTCCTTGTTAAATAGTACTGCCATCTGCACAAGCTGGGCTGGCTCACTCTTCCACTACCATCTCGCTCCTCACAAACACACACACCCACAATTATACACGAAAGAGTGCAAAATACTTGCACTGTTACATTTGTCCGGTTGTGATGGTCGAGTGGATTAGGTGCCCTGTACACCAGTTGTATAGTGCTCCTGGCAGTATGGGTTCGAGTCACTTCTGGGGTGTCAGTTTTCAGTTTTATATACATATATATATTTTATTTTATTTTATTTATATATATACAAGAAGGTACATTGGGATTGTGAGGATACATAGCATAGTAATTACATTCTTGTAAAGCCAGTAGTACGTGCAGCGTTTCGGGCAAGTCCTTAATCTAAGAAAATTTTAAGTAGGTAAATACTAGCAAAATTTATAAAAATAACAGGTACATAGCAAGAAAAAAAATAAAAGATGAGAGAAATTTGTAGGTATATTAAAGCACATAGGTAGCTCAGATTGATTGCAATGACAGCTTGAATGGTAGCTTCATACTTGACAGCTTCAGCTTGAATGAATGAATGCTTGAATATATGTGTGTGTGTGTGTGTATGTTTTTGTTGTTGAATTATGACCAAAAGTGTAAGATTAAGGATTCTAACTCAAATTGTCTGAATATTTATGTTTTTCTTCACAGTCGAGAGTAGTTACAAAATTTCTTCTCTAAAGTTCATTTTCACACTTTATGGTCTTTTTGCCCCTCTCCTTACTGCTGCTGTTGTTATTTCTCGCATCTTTGTATTGCTTGAATGTTTGGGGGGTTTTGCCTCTTCCTACATTCCATTTGTGTGTCTTATGGTCTCTGGCCCTCTCACAATTTCTGTTGAACAAATCCCCTTTTCCTAGTTCTGCATCTCTGCTTTGGTATAAATTTTGTTGTGCTTTTATCATATATTTCATAAAACTTGACATGCATCTCATTTACTTTATGTCCTAACAGCAAGTCTTTCTGTCAAATTCCTTTAGGAAATATCTGAGTTCCCCATAATGACCTCTCCACAAATCAGGTTTTTCAACTGCTTCAAGCTCATTTTCTTCCAGATTATAATGCATTGCATACTATATTCCCAAAAAGACATGGTCACTTTTACCCAAGGCAGGGAGGTACTGAATGATAAATATCTCTTCCTCTATATAACATCCAGCATGGAGGGAACATCCCCTTCCCTCATCCTCGTAGCTTGTTTAACATGTTGAAACATGAATGTTTACAGGATGAGGTTTACGAATCTACAAGTTCAAAAATCCTCTGTTCTAGCTTCATATGCCTCCTAGTCTATGGATTTATTTGAAGTTGAAGTCGCCAACTACCAACAGTCGTGATCTGTCATTATCAGCTCTTGCTATAATCTCTCACTATTGTTATAAGAACCTCTCGTTTATTATCCAGCTCCTCCTTTGACCATGTGTTGCATGGCGGTGGACTATATGCATTTATGATCGTTAGTTTATCATCATGATTGCAGATCTCTAGTGCTATTATGTCAACTTCTCGTGGATTCGCAATCATTATTAACCCTTAACATGCTCGGGGTTTAATATCCTGTCATCCCCACAGGCGCATGTCATTTTGAAAAAAAAAAATTTCTTCCTAACCTGTTAATTTGTGTTCACTGATCACGGGAAAAATAATAAAAAAATCGTAAGTGGCATGTATTGCCCGCTATAGGGCGGGGAAGTCTGGCAAATTATAGGCGCTGACTCAGCGTGCGTCCCAGGCGGTCTGTTGCTCGCAAGCTGTCAGGCCGGAGTTGCCACAAAGAGATAATTACCGAATTATTTCCCCCTCCCCGCTCAGCTCGTTGTTGCCGTGTGGGGGCTTAGTGGGCGGCTGCCGGAGTGTGATGCTCCTTGGGACAGTCCTCTGTCCTTTTCTAGCCTTGTGCTCCTGCTGCCGTCCTCTCCAATTCTGCTGGGCATCTTTTCCTTTTCCTTCTGTTTCGTTTTTCTCCCCCCTCTTCTCCTATCTGCTTGCCGTTTCCTGCCGACCTTTTGCTCGTTCTGGTTCTTCCCTTGGACTTCTTCTATTTTGACGCCCGGGTGCTTGAGGAGGCATACTCTTGCACCCGTAGAACTGCAGTACCCGACGTCGAGAGCGAGGGGACCCTTTTATTGTCAATCCCCATTTCGTCACTGAACCCGATCTCGACGGACTGTCGGTTTCTTAAAGTGGCGTTTGTGGGGCGTATACTCACGACGCACCCCTGGGAGGCCCCGGCAAGATCGGCGATAGCTTCTTGTTGGGTGTCTTGCCTCTAATTGTGGCTCCGTGGTGGGTGTGGGGGCACATTCGTGAATGAATTCTTCTTTTCGTCATGATGATAAACCCTGTTTCAGCTGCTTCTGGCTTACCTTCTCAGGCTCATGGGGTGGGCGACCAAGCCCCCGGGTCGGTCCGTATTGGAAGACCGGGCTCTGTAGCCTCCGCTGCATTGGGCCCCGACCTTGCTCCTCCTTTGGCCTCTCTGACTCCTTCCCCTGGCTCCCCTCCCTCCTCTGTGGTTGGGTCGAGCCCCAAGCCCCCAGTGGTGACTACCTTGTCCCCTGGCGCGGCTCCTTCTCTAGTTGTAACTACTGCACCTTTTAACCCCTCTCTCTCTGGGGGTTTTCACCGCCGTCCTCGTCACGGCCGCCCTCGCTCGATTCCTTCCAGTTCTGCTACCTATCAAGCCTTGTTTGGTCCCGCTTCGTGGGCTAAATATTTTGATCTCCTCCCTCTTGATTCTGCGCCTCCTGACGATTTCTCCCTCCATCGACATCTCGTTGATTCCGTGGATGCCTCCATTACTTTCAACCCCACTCGTCTCGGTACACGTATCGTTGCTGCTCCTTCTCAGGATGCTGCTTCCCGCTTGGCTGCCTTATCCTGCCTTGGCGAGACCCCTGTTCGGGTCTTGAAGAACGCTCAGTTGAATGCCAGTGTTGGCACTATTTTGCTCCCGCCCCATGTTGCGACCGGTGTTCGGGACCTGCGCGACTGCCACGACGATATTCAACATATCCTTGCTGCCCAGGGCCATTCTATTCTCCAGGTGGACACGTTTACTCGTCCCCCTCGTGGTAGTTGTCGTCAGCCCCTCAGGGTTGTGAAGATTACCTTTGATGGTAGGACCCTTCCACCCTCTGTCATTCTTGCTGGTGCCAGGTGCTCTGTCCAGGAGTACATTCCTTCTCCTCGGCTCTGCAACAAGTGCTGGAGGTTTGGGCATGGTGCCCTCCGCTGCTCCGGGACTGTCTCTCTCTGTCCTTTGTGTGGTGGCGAAGGTCACTCTAAGTCGGAGTGCACTTCTCCCCAGGCTCGTTGCCTCAACTGCGGTGAGGCCCATCCTACCTTCTCCCGTGCGTGTGTCCATTACAAGCTTGAGGCAGCCGTCCTCAACTTGAAGCATCGGGAGCGTTTATCTTTTCCTGAGGCGAGACGCCAGGTTCGCCGGCTCCCGCCTTATGCTAATATCTCTTATGCTCGCGTGTTGCGCTCTTCCTCTCCTCGTCCTTCCCACCTTCACAACCGTTTCCGGGCCTTGGACCCTGATGCGCCCACTGCCCCCTCCTTTGTTCCTTTGGGTTCTCTCCCGAAGGATCCTCCTCCTGGTCCTCTGTCTGGGGTTCCCCTTCCTTCTACCCGGTCTGTCGTGTCTCCTGTGTCTTCTTTCTCGTCCCCCTCCCATCCTCTTCCTCCATCTATCGGCTCTCCCCACCGCCTGTCGGTGCGGGCGGATGTCCATCGCTCTCCTAACGGCCGTCGTGTGTGCTCTCGTTCGGCTTCTCCTGTTGAGACACTGGAATCCGTTGCCCGGTACGTAGTTGCTGGGACACCGGTCTCTTTAAGTCAGAAGCGTAAGCCTGGCTCCTCTCCTTCCTTTTTCCCGGCGGGTAAGAAGGCTTCGCTTTCTTCCTCAGCTCCTACTTCTGGCTCTGTTGCTCCTTCCCCTCCCGTTTCAGTGATTACGCCCCCTGTTCCTGCTATGGAGGTTTCTTTGGCCCCTGCTTCCCTTTCGGTTGCTGCTCTTGCTGGGGTGCGCTCCCCTCTTTCTACTCCCCCTCTTCCTGCTGCTGTCCTTGACTGCTCCTCTCCGTTGTCTCCTCCTCTTCCTCCTCCTCCGGATCCCGCCTGCCCTCCTCTGATCTGTTCTCCCGTTTCCTTCCCTCCGTCTTTGCTCAGTTTACCCATGCCCCCTAACCCTGACTTTGCTGACCCTGATATTCTTTAATGTGCTCTGTTGCTCTTTCGCCTTTGTTTCTTCCTTGTTCTCTGTTTTTGTCCTTTCTCTTCTCGTCGTTGTCCATTCTTCAATGGAACGTTCGAGGTTATTACGCCAATTTCCTCGAACTCCAACTTCTGATTTCACGGTTTTTGCCCCTTTGTGTCTGTCTCCAGGAGCCAATGCTTGGTGCTCGTCCTGGTCGTTTTCGTGGCTATTCCTTTCTCTCCCCCCCCCCCCCAGCCATTGCTGGGGCTTCTAATTCTTCTGCTCTCTTGATTCGTGCTGATGTTCCCTTTGTTCCTTTGCTTTTTCCTTCGCCTCTCCATTGTTCTGCTGCTCGTATCTTTGTGGGGAAATGGTACACAGTTTGTTCCATTTATCTCCCCCCGAGTGTCCCGCTCTCTCTTCCTGATTTGAAACACCTCCTAGACTCCTTGCCGGAGCCTGTGCTCCTGCTGGGTGACTTCAATTGTCGTCATTCTCTTTGGGGTGACGTTCTGACGAATACCCGGGGTCCCCTCCTTGAGCCGTTTCTCCTCTCTTCTTCCCTGTCTCTTCTGAATTCTGGTGAGCCCACTCATTTGGACTCTCGGACTCGCACCCTTTCTTGTCTTGATCTTTCTCTCTGCTCTTCTTCTCTTTACTTAGATTTCACGTGGCAGGTTCTTGATGACCTCCATGGAAGTGATCATTTCCCCATCCTTGTTTCCTTTTTCTCTTTTCGCCCTTCCCTCTCTTTCCCTAGGTGGCAGTTTGCTAAGGCAGATTGGACCCTATTTACCCTCAGTGCTGCTCTCTCTGACCTCTCCCTTCTGCCTCTCTCTCGCGCTCTCCTCCTTTTTCATGACACTGTCTTCAACGCTGCCCTCCGCTCTATTCCTCGCTCTTCCTCCCGGGGTCCACGGAAATGCGTTCCCTGGTGGAATGCGGACTGTGCTCAGGCTGTCCGCTGTAAGCGTGCAGCCTGGAAGAGGCACCGCCGTAGGCAGACGACCGATTCTTTTCTTTTCTTTCGGAAAGCGAGTGCGGTGGCCCGTAGGGCCATCTGTACGGCTAAACGTGAATGTTGGGCATCTTATGTCTCAACAATTACATCCGAAACCCCTCTGGCCCAGATCTGGAAGCGTATCCGCAAGATAGCGGGTAAGTTCGTTACCGATGTTTCACCGGTCCTTCACCTCCATGATACTCTTGTGGCGGACCCGTTGCAGGTCTCTTCCGAACTGGGTTCCCACTTTTCTTCTGTTAGCTCTGGTCTTCATCTTCCCCAATCTTTCCTTCTTCGTAAACCTGTCCTTGAGTCTCGTCCTTTAGATTTCTGCACTCATCTTCAGCTTCCCTATAATGATCCCTTCTCTCTCTCTGAACTTCGTTCTGCCCTGGCCCTCTGCGGTTCTACGGCGGCGGGCTCCGATGGTATTCATTATGAGATGCTTCGCCATCTCCCTCCGAGCACGTCTCAGTATTTACTGAGTCTGTATAATCGGATCTGGGAGTCGTCGTCAGTCCCTGAGGTCTGGCTCGATGCCGTTGTCCTCCCTGTTCGCAAACCGGGGTCTCTGGGTACTTCCCCTAAGGACTTTCGCCCTATTGCTCTCACAAGTTGTGTCTGCAAACTCTTTGAACGTATGGTTAACGTTCGTCTGATGTGGTTCCTGGAACACCATCACCTCCTCTCCCCTTCTCAATTTGGTTTCCGCAAGTGCCGCAGCACGACAGATGTCCTGGTGAACTTGGAGGTCTATATTCGTACTGCTTTTGCTGCGAAGACCTCCGTTGTTGCCGTCCTTTTTGACCTGGAAAAGGCTTACGACACCACTTGGCGTTATCATATCCTATCTCAACTTCATTCTTTTGGCCTTCGTGGTCATCTCCCTCTCTTTCTCCGCAGCTTCCTCTCTCGTCGTTCCTTTCGGGTGCGCCTTGGTACCGCTCTCTCTCCCTCTTTTCAGCAATACGAAGGTGTGCCCCAGGGTAGTGTTCTGAGCACTACTCTTTTTCTGGTTGCCCTCAATGGTCTTCTTTCCTCTCTTCCTTCTGGTGTCTTCTCCGCTCTCTATGTCGATGATCTTACCCTTTGTTGTCAGGGTGATGATTCGCCTCTCCTTCAACGCCGGCTTCAACTTGCAATTGATGCCGTGTCGTCTTGGACCACATATCATGGCATCAAGTTCTCTGCTTCTAAGACTTGTGCCATGACTTTTACGCGGAAACGGGTTGTTCTTCGTCCCTCTTTGTCACTTTATGGTCATCCCCTTGAATACAAAGATTCCGCGAAGCTTTTGGGGTTATTCCTTGACACTCGTTTGTCTTGGTCTCCCCATATCTCTTATCTCCGTGTTGAGTGCTCTAAGGCCCTTACCCTCCTTCGGGTCTTGTCCCATACTTCTTGGGGGGGGCAGATAGGCGCACTCTCCTTACTTTACATTCCTCTCTCGTCCTTGTCTAAGCTCGATTATGGTTGCCCTGCTTACTCGTCTGCTTCTCCTTCTACTCTTCGCCGTCTTGATGCTTTGCACCACACTGGGTTGCGCCTCAGTTCTGGTGCCTTTCGTTCGACTCCCATCCTTAGCTTGTATGTTGACACTGGCTTCCTGTCTCTCCAGGACCGCCGTGATCGCTACTGTCTTCACTATCTTGCGCGGTCCTTGCAACATCCTTCCTCTCGCCTCTGTCGTGCTTTAACTTTTACCCCTCTTGCAGTTCCTGTTCCTCTTCACCACCTCCCTCTTTCTGTCCGGTTATCTCGCCTGCAGGATTCTCTTTCCGTTCGTATTTCTGATGTTTCTCCTCGTGTTGTTCCTTCTTTGCCCCCGTGGAGGGTCCCTCTTCCGCGGTTTTGTACATCCTTGACCCGTATCACTAAAGCTTTTACCCCTCCTACGGTTCTAAAACGCCTTTTCCTCGAGCACTTTTCTTCTCACTCCCGCTCCGTTTCTGTCTGCACCGATGGGTCTAAGTCAGGGGACGGTGTTGGCTACTCTGTTGTTTTTCCTGATCGCACTTATATGTGTCGCTTGCCTCCGGAGACTAGCATCTTTACAGCGGAACTTTATGCTATTCTCTATGCTTTCTCGTTGTCAGTCTTCCTTTGTAGTTGTTGTTGTTGACTCTCGTAGTGCCCTCATGGCTCTCGGGTCCTTTAATCCGGTTCATCCAGTAGTTGTCGAGATCCAGCATTGGCTGTATCTCGTTCACAGTAAATTTAAGTCAGTTGAGTTTTGTTGGGTTCCCAGCCATATTGGTGTGTCTTTAAATGAGCGTGCGGATGCTGCCGCCAAGGAAGCTGTCCGCTCTTGTCCTATCTCTGGTAAAGGCATTCCGTATTCCGACTTTTACCCGGTTATCCATTCCTCAGTCCTTACCCGTTGGCAGGCTTCTTGGTTGTCTGTTACTGGTAACAAGCTACGTACTCTTAAATGTTGTGTTTCCTCGTGGCAGTCCTCCTTCCACTGTAACCGGCGGTGGGAACAGCTCTGGGGAGGTTGCGTATTGGCCATACTCGCTTAACCCATGGTCACTTGATGGAGCGCCGCCCTGCTCCTTATTGTCCTAGTTGCATTGTCCCTCTTACAGTCGTGCATGTCCTTCTTGAATGTCCTGACTTCCAGGACGAGCGTGTGTCTTGCTTTCCGACTGCCCCTCGCGGTCACCTGTCCCTCGATAGAATTCTTGGTGACTTGGATACTTTTGATATCGTTCGCCTTATGCGTTTTTGTTCTCGTATTGGCATCCTTGGTGATATTTAGCGCCCTCTGATTATTTTGCATATTTGATGGTGCTACATAGCCTTCCCGGTTTGGTGCCTTCTTTTGATAGTTACTTACTTACTTACCGAATTTTTTCAATGTCTCTGATTTTTCATACTTTTTTTGCTGTAATATTATTCAATAGTGTGTAGTTTGATATTTATATAATAAAATGAGTGAATCATCGCTGTACTAAAAAATATGGTGTGCATATTGTTCATTCAATTATGTTCATCAATCAGTGAACAAATACTTTGTCGGTTATTACATTATAAGCACAGGTTATATATAAGTATCTGCATGTTTTGTTCACTATAACGAACCACTAAGTAGCTATTATGAGTCAAAAAGTAACGAGGAGTGACCGCCGTTTACCAGCCAGCCACTCCCGCCCTCCCTCCAGTCATCTGACTCACCCACATTCTCTTCCCACAATAATGTTTTTGCTATAATTCACTATATACAGACGTTATATATAAGTATCTACATGTTTTGTTCACCATAACTGTACATCTAAGCTTGTATGGTGAGTAAAGGCACAAAGATGTGGCTACTCACACAGTCAGCTGATCGGCGGCCGCCCTCAAGGCCAGACGCACTAATATTTCTCCTCCAACAATAGTGTGTGGTGTTATTACGCTATATACACACATTTTATATAAATATCTACCTGTTTTATTCACCATACTTGTACAAATAAACTGGTATGGTGCCCAAAGACCATCGTGGTATCCAGTAAATAACACCGTCGTCTGCACAGTGGCGTCATGCAGACGACGCCACCGCCCTCACCAAAATGGCGGCTCCAAACCTTCTCTTGCTGTTTATACCCTCTATACACACGTTATATATAAGTATCTACATTTGTGTTCACCATAGCGAACCACTAAGCTGGTATGCTGAGTGCAGTCAATAAAAGGTGGCCACACACAGTCAAAAGACATCGCCACCACCCTCCCTCCCACAGCATTACTCCTCCCTCCATGGCGCACAGCGCTAAATATCACCACAATCCTGCTATTATCAGAACCCTGGTCAGCTTTATCACAGTCAGGGGTCTTCTGTAATAATATCATCGCTACATAGTAGCATGAACAAGTATAATTTGGCATTTTTAGGCGATGCTGTGGTCACAAGCAGAACAGCAGTGCTGTTAGCTCATGCTGCATGCATCAGGCTTGGTTGCTCACTCAATACTGAGGCCAATAACACCCGGGAGTTTGGCCCACGATTTTAAAAAAAAATGGCGTCTGTTTACAAGAGCCCTGATGAAGGTGTGGTGAACCCCGTGTATCCGTGGGCTGTTTAAATCTTGGGTAGTACTCCAACACATCATATGACGTGATGCGCAGTTGACTGGAACAACGTCCAGCACGTCATATGACGTGATGCGCATTTTAAGGGTTAAATTTACCTTTAGGTGTTCTTTCACTAGCACAGCAACACCACCGCCTTTCCTAATTTTTCTGTCTCGTCTCCAAACTGAGTAACCCCTTCAGAATATGACCTCATTTAAAATATCATCTTCAAGTTTTGTCTCCATAAGTGCAACAATGTCTGGTGTCTGCAGCTGTAATACATGATACATGGAGTCGAGTTGAGGTCGAGGGAGGGGGTAGACGTACCGTGCGCGCTCCGTTAAAATCGTGACATTAACAGGGATTCGTAGGACTACTGCCGTGGACTACTGATTACAGACATAAAAGCTGGAAAATTGAAAATAGTCATTAACAATAGAACTTTGTGTTAAATAGAGAATAAACGGGAGACCACGTGTGAGCCAGTGAACGAGGCTTTGTGTACATGCGTGTATTAGGATAAAAAAAAACGAAAAAAAAAAATAGTGAACAGTGATTCGTGGAACAGTGATGTGGAACGGGTATCACAACAACATATAAGTTGGAAGTGAATATTATAAATATAGAACACTAGAAATATAAAATAGTGGCAAGAGGCGGCATCAGTGGTTATAAATCGGGTAACTGGAAACTGGTGACATCAACCTGGGCCACAAGAGGTCACCTGTACTGACCGGGGGACCAGCCTCGCTACCTACGCTAAGTACCTGCCATAAAGTTTGAACAAAATAACACACATAATATTACAAATATACGATATACATATAATATTAAACATATAAATATATATACATATATATTGTTACAAATATACAATATACATATAATATTATAAATATATAGATATATACAACAAAACAAGGCAATATGGGAGTAAATAAACAAATTTGTGGCCACTGTAACAACTTCTTAAAGACGAAGGTAACGGGAATTGAATGTTATATCTGTAAGACTAGATTCCATTCGGCTTGTACAGGAGTGAGTAACACTACGGCACTGAGAGATGGCCACTTGCTCTGGGTGTGTAAAAATGACCTGCCAGCTTGGAATATCCTAAAAAACCTTCTAGATAACATGACGCATGATCGGAAAACATCATTCATTGGAAGCCTACCAGCCATCCAGAAGGAGTGGGAAAGGAACAACAATTCTAATATACAAGGGGCGGAGGCTATAGTCAGGGATGAAACTGAGGCTGAAACTCAGGAAGTTGCAAACTCTGACTCAGTAGGCCTGGATGTAGATGACAGTAAACTAGAAAGTGTACCAGACAGCACTGACAGCTCGATAGGTACAGACACCACGACGGTTCTCGATAGAGCAATTCAGAACAGAAGGACAGACTTATGCAAATTTTATGCAAAGGGCATATGCAGACATAGATATGCTGGTAATAAGAAAGGATTAGAATGCAGTTACCAACATCCCAAAAAATGTTTAAATATGCTTAGGAAAGGTGAGTGTCGATTTGGATCAATATGTAGGTTTTTCCATCCTGACATGTGCCAAACCTCACTGGAGGACAGAAAATGCTATGACCTTAGCTGCCCACACTTTCACGTGAAAGGCACGGAACGCTACATAAAGAGTGGCAAGCAGGATAATGAATTTGGAGGAAACTATAAATTTTTTATACCAGACCGGCAGAGAATTCAAAAGGAGCAGCATGGAGAGTGTATGGAACTGGATGCCAGATCCACTGGCATTCCAGAATTACAGATACAATTACCCACCGAAAGGGAACTACAACTACGACAGAAAACTGCCCTACAACAATCAGTACTGGTCAGAACAAACTCATTATGTCCACGATTAATGGACGTGCCGAAAAAGTCTCCCATTCAAACTATCACTAATAGAGTAACCTCATTCATCTTCGCCAACATACAAGGACTGAAAACAAGAACAAACAACAAAGTACAGTTCATAAATGGCCTCCTCACGGAGTCAAATGCAGTATTTGGAGCTTTCACAGAAACCCATGCAGGGGAATTGTTGGACAGTGAGATCTGGATTCCAGGATATAACCTATACAGGTGTGATAGGAAAATTAGGTCACATGGAGGAGTGGGTCTGTATATTAGGGAAGACCTTGTATGCTCGGAGCTCCTAAACGTTACAAATGAGGTGGTAGAGGTACTGGGATTAAAAATAGAGAAAATAAATTTAGTGATTATACTAATATACAAACCGCCAGATGCAACGGCTGAGGAATTCACAGAACAGATAAGCAAAATAGAGAATAGCCTTGATAATTTGGAGAACCCGATACCTGATATTATTTTCCTAGGTGACTTTCAACTTGCCTAGTCTCAGGTGGAAAATAGCAAACAATAATATTATACCAGGAAATCTATCAGGACCTAACCAACCACAGATTAGAGAACTACTTAGATTCTGTGACAAATTTTCACTCAATCAGCAGATATCGGAGCCAACGAGAAATGAAAATATTCTAGATCTGGTCTTTACGAACAATGAAGACATTATCAGAGACATTACGATATCAGATACCACATACTCAGATCACAAACTCATTGAAGTGCAAACGACCATCAATACTCAGAATAGACCTAAAACGTTGATAAAGCGAGAGGGGCTATTCAGTAAATTCAATTTTAATAATAAAAGGATAGACTGGGAGATAATAAACAGGGAACTTACAAACATTCCATGGGGAACTGTTCTAAATAATACAAGTCCTACAGAAGGAATAGAAAAACTTACTTCAGAAGCGTATCAAGTCTGAAACATGTTCCTTTGAGGAAAGCCAGAAAGAGATCTAACGTAGAAAGAGAACGCAGACGACACTATAAACGCAGGAAAAAAATAACGGAACTGCTTATGCAGACACGAATTTCCCGTCAAAGAAGGAATAATTTAAATAGGGAGATTGAAGAAATCGAGCGGAAATTGAAACACTCATATGAAACTGAAGAAAGGCAGTTAGAACAGAAAGCAATTCAGGAAATAAAGAAAAATCCAAAATATTTTTTCTCATATGCGAAATCAAAAGCAAAAACCACTGCCAGTATTGGACCTATTCGTACAAGTGAAGGTTCATACACGGAGGATGACAAAGAAATTAGTGAAATCCTAAAAAAGCAGTATGAGGACATGTTTAGCACTCCAATAAACAACATGAAGGTGGAAGATCCAGACAATTTCTTTATGCGGGATATTCAAACCCCGGTAAATATAACTGATATAAACACGAGCGCACTAAATTTTGAAAAAGAAATTGAAAACATGCCCATGCACTCGGCCCCAGGTCCAGACTCATGGAATTCAATATTTATAAAGAAATGCAAAGTGCCGGTAGCACAGGCACTCAGTATAGTGTGGAGGAAGAGCTTGGACACGGGGGAGATACCAGATGCACTTAAAGTAGCAGACATAGCCCCTCTACACAAGGGAGGGAGCAAAGCATTGGCAAAAAATTATAGACCAGTTGCACTAACATCGCACATCATAAAAGTATTTGAGAGAGTGATTAGGAGTCAGGTCACCAATTTCATGGAGACCAATGACCTTCATAACCCAGGCCAACATGGATTTCGAGCGGGAAGATCGTGCCTCTCACAGCTACTTGAGCACTACGACAAAGTCACTGAGGCATTAGAAGAGAAACAGAATGCTGATGTGATATACACGGACTTCGTAAAGGCCTTCGATAAATGTGACCATGGCGTGATAGCACACAAAATGAAGTCAATGGGAATAACCGGTAAAGTAGGACGCTGGATACTCAGTTTTCTGTCAAACAGGACTCAGCGAGTAACTGTCAACCATATAAAATCTAGTCCAAGTGCAGTGAAAAGCTCTGTACCTCAGGGTACAGTCCTTGCACCACTGCTTTTCCTTATTCTCATATCAGATATAGACAAAAATACAAGTCACAGCTTCGTATCATCCTTTGCAGATGACACAAAAATCAGTATGAAAATTACCTCGGCTGAGGACATTGAAAAACTTCAAGCTGATATTAATAAAGTTTTCGACTGGGCATCAGAAAATAACATGATGTTTAACAGTGATAAATTCCAGGTACTCAGGTACGGTAAAAATGAGGACCTTAAACATAATACAGAGTACAAAACACAATCAAATGTACCCATAGTAGGAAAACAGCATGTAAAGGATTTGGGAATAATAATGTCTGACGACCTAACGTTTAAGGAGCATAACCAAGCAAATATTGCGACAGCCAGAAAAATGATTGGATGGATTACGAGAACTTTCAAATCCAGGGATCCCATCACAATGGTTGTACTCTTCAAGGCACTTGTGTTGTCCCGTCTTGAGTACTGCTCAGTACTCACTTCCCCCTTCAAAGCAGGAGAGATTGCTGAAATAGAGGGAATACAGAGAACATATACGGCACGCATAGACGCAATAAAGCACCTAAATTATTGGGATCGTCTCAAAGCCCTCCAAATGTACTCACTAGAAAGAAGACGAGAGAGATATCAAATAATATACACCTGGAAGATACTGGAGGGCCAAGTACCAAATCTACACAGTAAAATAACAACGTACTGGAGTGAACGACATGGAAGAAAATGTAGAATAGAACCAATGAAGAGCAGAGGTGCCATAGGCACAATCAGAGAACACTGTATAAACATCAGAGGTCCGCGGTTGTTCAACGTCCTCCCAGCAAGCATAAGAAATATTGCCGGAACAACCGTGGACATTTTCAAGAGGAAACTAGATTTATTCCTCCAAGGAGTGCCGGACCAACCGGGCTGTGGTGGGTATGTGGGCCTGCGGGCCGCTCCAAGCAACAGCCTGGTGGACCAAACTCTCACAAGTCGAGCCTGGCCTCGGGCTGGGCTTGGGGAGTAGACGAACTCCCAGAACCCCATCAACCAGGTATCAACCAGGTATGACTTAACTCTAGTATCTTTGATCTCACCCCATCTATGTTGGTGTATGCAATTTTCAGGAACATGTTTCCCCCTCTCCTTATTCTTCACACCCCCTTTCTCTAGTGATTTTGTTGGTTTGTGTAATTTATATAAACATAATTAAATATTAATTCATGTTAATGTCTTTTCAGGGAAAACTAGCAACTGACGAAACAATCCTTCAAATACAAGATGGGCAAGATGAGGCCATTCAAATACAAGATGGGCAAGATAATGCCCAGGATGTCTACTAAGAAAGAATTATCAGTGATATCAGTGTTTCTTTATCTTCACACTCTTGTTATATGGTCTTCTCTGGTCTCCTCTTTATTTTCTCTCCTCTCACAAATGTCCTTTCTGTGGGGAGCCCCGTTGGCTCCCTGGAGCTTTATCAGGCTGATATGCTAATGTTAGACTTTGGCATCACTCATGTGTATGGAGTTCTAGGGTCTACCGGGGACCACAGCCAGAACCTGGCCCCCTCAGAGAGGCAAGGGGAGCAGTGGCCTATAGAAACCCCCGTGTGGTTGGAAGCATTCTATGTCTGCCATCGACCGGGTCAAGAATCCAGAAAGGTAAGCATTCTAAAACAAACTCCTATTCTGGTTAAAATTGCTACCAAAAGCTGAACTAGTGGATAGAACTCCCCAACAGAAAACAAGCAAACTAGTATGACGTCACTGCGCCGCTGTCTGCACAGCTCCTCCCCCTCCCCAGGAGAGAAAAGGGGCAGCCCCAGACCTCTCACGCCAGCTATCCACCCATTAGTTCTTCGGCTGATGCTAAAGGCACCGATTGTGTGCTCCGGCTCCAATAGTTGTTGGCTCCAATAGTTGTTGGCTCCAATAGTTGTTTCAGCACGCTACCTAGAGTGTGGTGTCTGTCTTCTAGGTGGTGCGTGAGCCGGGAGCGAATCTCCAGTACTCTGGCTGCATTCGCCTAGGGCTCCCTTCCCTAGGTGCCCTGTAAGTACTGCCCTTGGGGCTTGGGGGCCATCTTCCACAAGTTCCTTGGGTTCTGCCCCTGCTAGGCCGTTTGCTGCTTGGTTTTCGGCCGCTCTTTGTGTGCTCGGGTGTTCTGCCTCCCTTGTTCGCCTAAACGTAAGGGGCAGTTTTGCACTGGTGGGCGCAGGGTACTGTGCAGCTTGTTTCCACCAATCATGGCGGCCGGCTCAGTTCCACTTGGGTACGCTGTCCTCTTGCATGGTTTTCTTTTTATTTGTGTTTTATCTACCTGGTGGGGGGTCTGCCTTCGTTCTTGCCTCTTGTGTTCTGAGTATTTTTCTGGTGGTTCCCCCTGCTAGGTCCCCGTGAGTGTACACGTCCCGGGGGTTCGGCTCTTAGAAAGTTGTTTGGTAGCTTTGGGTGCCGGTTAGTACCCTGCTTGGGATTACCCGAGTGCGAGTCCTCTTATAGTAAACGCTCGGGACCCTGGGAAACCCCTGGGGGCATGCGAGTCCGATGGATGTGACCCCGGAGCCCCCCCTCGCTTCCGGCGAGTTTGAGAGTTGCTCTCACCCCTTGTCTCAGGGTAACTGTTTTGCCTCCATCTGCTGCCTGTGGGGTCGGTGACACCTTCGACCCGGAGTCCTGCGAGTTTTGTTGCTCGTTGTGGCTCGGTTACCCAGTTGTGCTGACTAAGCGGGTGTGGGCAGCAGGGGCATTGCACTTTGAGCCTTGGTGGTGGCAACGCTCTCATTTGTTTGCTCCCCGGGCAGTCCCGTTTTGGTTCGTGTTGGGACTTGGGGGTGTTGGTTGCTTCAGTTCCTTCCATTCCCCCCCTTGTCTTTCCCTTGGATCCCCCCTTCCTGCCTACATCCGGTTACTTAACGTTTGTGGGTTCGGGGCGGGATTCGATGGTTTTGAGACTCGAGCAGTCTCTAGGAATTCCCCTTCTAGGGTAGTGATGGGGGCATTTGAGCCTGTTCCTCCAGCCGTGTTGTAAAGAGTCTGCCAGTGGGCTCCCTTCCTTAGTATTTTCGCGGCTGTCCCGGTTTTCTGGTATGACCGGGGCTTTGGGGGGACGGCTCAGCCCCGGGGCCTGTCGTGTGGGTTCCCGGGGCTGGGGAGGGGCTGACTTGGGGGGCCTTGGCTCCGTAGGGGGTTTTCTCCCCCTCTAGGCGGGGCTTGTGGTTACGCGGAGAGGGGTTTTTCCTCCCCTCTCACCGTACGTGTTGTTGGGCGTCGGCCCCTCCCCGGGCTCAGTTCCTTGTCCTTTGAGTCAGGTGGATGCTCCCCCCTTTTTTTGGGACAGTGTCTTCGTCATGTTTCCCCGTTCTTGGGGTTCTACGTGACTTTTGGTCTCGGGTGCGACTGTGCCTTTGTGTGCCTTCAGGACTGGTGTTTGCTTCTGTGTTCTCAAGGGTTCGGGGAGGTTTTTGCTACTTCCCATATTATTGGAACGTCTGTCGGCTCCTAGTTTGGGTCGCCATATTGGGCTACTTATAGCCCAGTTGGGCTACTGGTGGCCCGGTTGGGTTCCCTTTGGGCTACTTGTCTTTGCTTAGTTGGCCGATTTTGTTGTCGCTGCTTCCTCTTTTGGCTCCTTTCCCATGTGATGGGTTGTTTTTCTACTTCGTGGTTCCCTAGGGTTGCGTTCTGTTTGGCTACTTTTGTGCAGTAGTTCTGGTTGGCGCCTTCCCGCAGAGCAGGTTGTGTGGTTCGGCCAGCGTGTCCTGCGCATGAGCCATGGGAGTTTTGGTCGTGGCAGCGTGTTTCCGTGCTGGTGTTTTGCGCCCTATTTTCTCTGGTGCTTTGCCTCTCGCTCTTCTCCTTTCTCCGGTATGTGCCCCTTCGCTCCGGGGAGGACGCCGAGGTTTTCCCTATATCAATCGTGTGGGCCTCCTACTTCACGTCTACCCTGCTCTCCTGCGTGTCCGGCTCTGGCTTCTTCACCTGGCGGTGCTCTCAGGATCTTCTGGGCACTGTTGGGTCGTATCACGTTTGTGCCTCCGTTCGACAGGCGAGTTTCTGTGGTCTGGCGTCTTTCGGCTGGATGCGAAGATGTTTATATACCTGTCTTTATTAAGGTATATTTATTTACGAATGAGACCGTTAGCAAACCGGTGACTGGTTGTTAGCACACCCCTGGTTGTTTCCTGGGGTTTGAGCTTTGGCTCTTTCGTCCTGCCTCTCCCCAGTCGCTTCACTGGCACCTCCTTTGGTCAGTTTTGCCTGCACTTGCTGCTGTAGGGGGGGTGGTCGGTTTCTACCGCTTCCCTTCCTTGTGCGTTCCCTTTGTTTCCTCCTCTGCCGCAGGGGTGTTCTTCGTGCGTTCCTTGGCTTCTTGGGTGTTCTTTCAGCCTGTGTCCTATGGTGCACTTAAGTGTCTTGGTCTGTTTTCGTTGCTCGTACCCCCTTGGTTTGGGTGGCAACCCTTACATCTTCTTCGGTTTTCCTGGCTTGCCCTGCTGGTTGGCTTTTCAGGGTCTTGCGATGTTTCGTGTCGGACCCGTCATTTCTTATCTCCTGGCGGGTTTGCTTTGGGGAGTTTTCTGTTTGGCAGAGGTTCCATCTCCTTTGTGCTGCCTGGGCTTTAGTGGTCGCGCCTGAGATCTTCCCATGGCTCCGCCTTTTCCTGGGCTCAGAGGAGCCTTGTAGGGGCTGATTTCGTTCTTCCTCGCGTATCTCTCCTCTGGTTGGTGGTCTTGTGGCTTCGTTGTAGGTGTCCCACCTGTGTACTACTTCTTGGCGGCAGTATGGGGTATTTTGGCGGTCCTTCCTTTTCCTCCTGTCCATTCTTAGGTGGCTGCAGTTGTTAGCGTCGGCTTGATTTTTCTGGTGGGGGTTGGGGGCCGTCGTCTTGCCAAATACTATCGCCTTGTTTCGTGCGGCGCTAGCGGAGCCGCTTCGGCTTGCTTTCGGTCATGGTGTTGCTTCTGCACCGTTAGTAAGCTGTCTCGTGCGTTGTTTCACCTCCGGCCTGTTCGTGCGCCGCTTGCATCATCCTGGTCTCTGGTCAGGGTGCTCTGTCTTCTCCTCGGTTGGTGGTGCCCCTTCGGTTCCGGTTTGATTTTGTCGGCTCTTTTTTTTTCCTGTTGGCATTTGCCTCTGGGGGTCGGGTCGCTGGGCTTGTTGCTCCTCCGCAGGGGTTTTTCTGCTCCTTCGGTTTTGGGGTTTTTGGTTGTTCGGTGGCAGCAATCTCCATCTTTTCTGGCACGTGATGGGGCTGCTGCATTCTGGAGGAGTCCTTGGGTTGTTGGTGCTTGGTTGGTCGGGCCGGGGGTGTGTCGTGTTCAGTGGCGGCCCTCTGCTGTTAATTGCGTGCCGCGGCTTCCATGTCCGGGGCGCGCTTTGAGTTGCTCCGGTTCCGTACTTCCCTGTTCGCGGGTGACAGTGTCCCGGGTTGTCAGCCGTGTTATTGCGGCTAGCCTGCCTGTGTTTTTTCCCCATGCCCGTGGCGTTCGTGGCTTCGCTGCTCTTGCTGCCGTCTGGGCGGCGTGTCCTTGCTGTCATTTGGGTACGAATCTTTTTGGTGTTCGTACTGGGGCCTTGCTGCTCTTTGTCTCATGTTGTTCCCGGGCCCTTTTGGGGCTGTGTCGCCTTGGGTTGCGTTTGCTGCCGGTTGTCTCGCTTCCGTTGACGGGTGCGTGGTGTCCGCCTCCCGGTTCCGTCCCTTTGACCTTCCTCTGTGGGTAGTTAGCAATGGGGACCCGACGGGGCTCCCCAAAAAAAACCAGTGTTGAATGTAATGAAACGCCATTTTCTGGGTGAGACCCAGAGGCTCCCCGGCAACCCTTCCTCCCTCCCTCCGGTCGGTGGTTTTTCGTGTGTTTTGACATCCAGCTTCAGAACTGATGGGTGGATAGCTGGTGTGAGAGGTCTGGCTCCCCCTTCACCCTCCCTGGGAGGGGGGAGCTGCGCAGACAGCGGCGCAGTGACGTCATACTAATTTGCTTGTTTTCTGCTGGGGGAGTTCTATCCACTAGTTAGGCTTTTGGTAGCAATTTTAACCAGAATAGGGATTTGTTTTGGAATGCTTACCTTTCAGGATGTTTGACTCGGTCGATGGCAGACATAGAATGCTTCCAACCACAGGGGTTTTTTTTATAGGCCATTGCTCCCCTTGCCTCTCTGAAGGGGCCAGGTTCTGGCCGTGGTCCCCGGTAGGCCCTAGAACTTCATACACATGACTGATGCCAAAGTCTGACATTAGCATATCAGCCTGGTAAAGCACCAGGGAGCCTCCGGGTCCCACCCAGAAAATGGCGTTTCATTATTTTCAATGCTTTTTTTTTTTTTTTTTTTAATGTTACGTTTCTCTCCTATTTTTCTTGTCTCTTCTTATATCTCTCCTTTCCTCCTCTCTTCTAACACCTTTCCTTTCCTGTTTCTTCTAGCTTCTCTCTTTACTTTTTACATTTGTGGTATTCACTTAATTTTTATCTTGTATATTTTTCTTGTATCTTTTTCTTCACTTGTCTTTCTCTTCCCCTTCTCTTCCTCTTCCCCTTCTCTTCAATCTTCTCTCATTTCTCTCTCCCCTCTCTTGTTTCTGTTCTGTCTTCTCTCCTCTGCCTTAATTTTGTTCCGTCTCCTCTCTCTTCTTGTTCTGTACTCACCTAATTGTTTGTGTGTGTGTGTCTGTCTGTCTCTCTGTCTCCTTTTATCTTTCTTTTTCTTCTTTCTTTTTATTTCTCTCTCTCTTTCTTTCTTTCTTTCTAATATTTAATTTGATTTAAAATTAACTTGGAGATTTTTACTTAATCTAAGTTATATTGCATGGTGCTAACATGAATATTATACTTGACTGTGTTTACATTCACTTGTAGATTTTTATTTATAGTTAGTCTTACACTTTTAAGATTTTACTTTACAGTTTTTGTAAATGATTTATAGATTGTTATTTTTAGTCATAGAAAACTAGTGATATGTATACTCAGGAAATTTTACTTGTTTTAGTTTTAACATTAAGTTAAAGACAAATCCGGGGAACTGCAACAAATAAAAATAAATAAATGTTTATTGTCTTATAAAAGTGTTCATTTATGTGGGAACCTTGTGGTAAAATTGTAGGTGACATATTTTGGCCACAATAAGGTGAAGTCTGGCAAAATTGAGGCGTTGACAGAATAATCGCCGGAGGCAGTCGGCTCCGCACGAGCTGTAAGGCGGGAGTTGCCACAAAGATGAAATTACCTAACTAGCAGTACCCGGCCACGCGTTGCTGTGACTCGGCAACGCATATGCTTTGCAGGGCCACAGCAACCTTTCCCTGTCCCCCAGTCCTCCCCACCATTCCCGCCTCACACGTCTCCTCAGCCTCCCAACCATTCCCCACTCCACCGTCCCCCCCTCCTTCCCACCATCCCCTCTTTCTTCCCTCTATGCCCCACTCTCCTGTCCCTTTGTTCTTCCCCACCATTCTCCATTCCCCCATACCCTCGTCCCTACCATCCCAAACTTCCCCGTCCCCTCGTCTTTCCCCACCCTTACCCCTCCCTTGTCACCTCATCCTCCCCACCATCTCGCATTTCCGTCCCCTCGTCAGCCCCACCATTCCCCACTCCCTCGTCCGATGCCTTCCCAAATGGTCCGATGTTCCCATAAAAAAATTGGGACCATCAAGTGATCTGATGTTCCCATCACTGAAAAATAAGAAAAAGTTAAAAAAAAATTAAATGAAAATATGAAAGTAAAAAAAATAAACTATACTCACGAAATGAACGGTATGTAAAACAACACAGTTCAATTCCAACACGATGTCACAAAATAATTACAAACAAAAATAAAATCGAAATCTATGAAAATAAAATTTATCAATGCAATTGGAAACATTGAAATGGAATTCGTGACATATTTAGAATAGCGTGCATGTTGATATTATGTGCAACAGATGGTGCTGTTTTTCTAAAACGCATATTTTTACTTGTCACAGAAGTGGCATCTATATAGTAGGTATATAAAAAGATGTGCATATTCGAATGGAACGTTGTGTCAGCATTTCAAAGCAATCGGTGAAGAACTTTGGGAGATTACAGCGTGTGTTGCTCTTACATCCAACAGATAGCGCTGTTTTAAAAAAAAAAAAAAAAAAATGTTTTCTTCGGTCACAGGTAAGGCATGTATGTAGTAGGTATATAGAAACACACACCTATTTGAATGCAACGTCGTGTCAAAATTTTAAAGCAATTGGTAAAGAGGTTTCGAAGATTTCTCTCACTTGAAAAACAGTTTTTCAAAAACATGTTTTTTTTTCCATCACAGACGTGACATCAATATAATATACTGTATATATAAAAACTTGCTCGGATGCGAATGGAACACTGTGAAAATTTGAAAGCAATCGGTGAAGAACTTTCGGAGAATTGCCTTGCCACATATAATTTTTTAATATTCAACTAGAAACCTCAACTTACCTTGTTGTTGTTTGTCTTCTTGATTGATGCTACTCATCTTGAAGTTAAAAATTCTTGACAATTCACGTAACCTATACTAACACAACACTAAAATTAACACTTAAAATTACTGTACAGTTCATTAAGCAAAGTTAGTTTTGACTGCCAGCTGCGGAAGCCTCACTGGTTGAAGGCATTTGGCTTGCCTGTGACGCCTCACTGGTTGAAGGCGCTTGGGTTGATTTTCATACCATATAAGAATCAAGTATAGCTTCCCTTCTGTGTTCATTGGCCAGTTGTATGATCAGCTCTTTGGTTCACCTCAGGTACTGATACATGTTTCCAACTTCTGGATGAGCACAATTTCGTGGTCATTGGTGTTGGTTCTTCACTGTCTTCTTCATCCTCCTCCTCATCTTCGTCGACCTCACCAGTAACAGACTGGAGAATCTCGTCTTCACTCATCACACCGTATCCTGGGTCATTGGCATCTTTTTCAAGACAATCAAGCACATCCTGTCTTCCTAAGTTTTTGCCGGCATTTCTGAACATTACATGGATTTCATCTGTAAATCCTTCAAAATCCATTTCTTCATCCTCCTCATTTCTCACAGTAGACGTGAGGAGTTTAGTCCAGGAATTCTTCAAAGTCGATTCCTTTACGTCACTCCACACCTTGGCCCAGTTATAGATGGCTTCCTTGATTGTATAGCTCTTCAAATTCTCAAGTTTTTTTTAGTCCTATTATTCACACCGAGTTCAACATCTTCCGGAAGAGGCAAAACCACCAAAACTTCGTTGAGCATCTTTTTGGTGTACAACCTCTTCGTGGCACAAATAACTCCCTGAACCATAGGATGGATGAGAGAGACTGTATTAGGAGGAAGTGCCACACACATTATCTTGCCATCACGTGAAGTTAGCGTGTCAATTCTGAGGTGGGCAGACGCATTATCAAGCAGCAGCAAAGCCCGAACTTCGCTTGGCCTTACTTTGAGTTTTTTAACTTGATAGACATGAACTTCCCTGCAGAACACATCATGAAACCAGGAAAGAAAGATATCCTGTGTAAACCATGCATTCTTTGAGTTATAATATTTCACTGGCAGTCTGTCCAAGCAAAGTTGCAAGGCTCTTGGTTTCTTTGATTTCCCAACAATTGCACACGTAATTCTGTCTGTGCTCTCAGCATTCGCACACTTCATGGCCGACAGCCTGTCCTTGTTAACCTTACAGCCTGGCACACAACCCTCACTCCTCATAGCTAGAGTTTTTTTTCTGGTAAACTCCTCCAATACAGCCCAGTTTCATCTGCATCATAAATTTGATAAGAATATAAATTATTTGACAAAATGTATGTTCTTAATTTATGTTTAAATGGTTCTACACTGCTTGTATCTGCTCTCAATTTTTCATCTACAATTTTCCTCTTCATAATATTGTGCCTCCCTTTGAACCTTACAACCCACCCTTCACTAGCTTGGAAATCCTCTATTCTAAGGCTTGCTGCAAACCTGCTTACAGCATTTTGTATTTATGGACCGCGAATTGTCATGCCAGCAGTTCGGTGCTGAGCAAGCCATTTGTACACAGCCTCATCCAACTGTACATGCGTAGAATTTTTCAAAGTTTTTCTATCACATCCTCTGCTAGTGCTTGCACCTTCACTCTCACTGGTTTTAATGTATTTCAGATATTTCTCTTTTTCTTTCCTTATATCAGAAACAGTACTAGTGCCTATATTAAATTCCTTGGCAACACTTGAAGTCGACCGGCCATTTTCACAAAGTTGTATAACACGTAACTTGTCCTTAATTGTTAGGATAACCTTCTTCCTCTTAACACCTCCAGAACGATTGATGCTGCTACCAGACATAGTCTTGGCCAAAAATGTTTAAAGTTACTATGAAAATAAAAAAGTTATTTTAAAAAAATATTTCACTAATTGCGAGGCACTGTGGTATAACACGAGGGATGAGAGCACATGGCTTGACCCAGGCCTGGACGGGTCCTTGGGGCAGGGAGGCATGTTACGTAGTCCGCCAGGAGGAAAAAAATCACAATATTTTTTAAAGGAATGTGGAGCTCATCTGTGTATAGACTATTGCTATTATATATATATATTCATCATCATAGACATATTTGGATACAATATATGTAAAATACCCAGAAACATAGCCAAAATAAATACACATCCCTGCTGGCCACTAATGCCTTGCATGAATTGCCATGGTTGAATGTTGAATGCCCTTTATCATTTTTGCACACATTCCTGATGCCATTACAGCTAAACCATGGTACATTTACGTGTAGTCTAACTATGGTTGAGGTTGAGAGTTGCTTTACTCTACAAGCCCTTTCAAGGACTAGGCTTGTCTGTTGATAACTTGAATGCTCCATCAAACTGGTGTTTGTAGCAGCCTACAGGATCACTTATCTACTACAATCTAGTTGATCTGGCATTTTCTATGGAAATTTGTCCAACTAGTTTCTATGTGTAGGCTGTTTGGTGTAGATCTAGCTACTCCACTAGACAAACTATACCATGGGAAAAGTGGGTGTGCTGCTCAGCACGTAACATTTGTTAGTATTTCGTAAGATTCAAAACTCCCGTGGGTACACAGGGCTCAAATCCTGTTTCTTAGGACTCAAGTAAACAGATGCTATTTAAAAAAAAACTAGTAAATAGATGCGCTTTAAAAAAAATAGTAAATAGATGCAATTAAAAAAAAAAAAAGTCCGATTCCCTGTTGGCTGTGAGAGCCACAGCGACCAAAGCCGACACATGCAGCTGAAGCTCACGGTACAGCTACGCAAGTCGGGGGCCACATTACCTATTAATAATCATGAATAAAATAAGTACTGTAATTGCAATTATTTGGCGATGATAGTGTCATAGATGATCTTGACAGTAATAAAAATTATGGGCAAGCTGGCAAGCTTCAGATATTAATGAGCACAATGCTAGTTATGATGTTCAAACAGGAGGCAGCACACAGCCAAGGTTTGTGACTCTTAGCATCATGCAGCATGAAAATACTTTAGAAAATAATTTTGTGAAAAATTATTCATATTCATTATTTAATGACAGAAATCTGATAATAATAACAGTGTACAGGGGGTACCTCAGTTTAAAAGTTTAATCCGTTCCTGGAGACGGCTCGTATTCCGAAAACTCGTATTCCGAAGCTAATTTCCCCACAAGAAATAAAGGGAAATGAATTAATCCGTTCCTGACTACCCCAAAACCCCCACATCAAACTAAATTTTTATACCTAATTCATCTAAATAAACCTACAAAACTATGTTCAAGCTATTACTTACCTTGCTGTTGAATGCTGTAGGCGTATGTAAGATGGTGAGGAGGGGGGAGGAGGAGAGGCGTTACTGTTTGGAAGGGGAGTCCCCTTCCATTATCACATCAGGCAGTGAGGACTTCACTGGTGAGCACACACTGGCACATTTTGCCTGCATACCACTAGGACTTGTTTGTCTTACTAAGAATCTATCTAAAGACACTTGTTTTTCCCTACATTTTAACACTTGTCTGTAGTAAGACATCACATTGTCATTTAAAAGGTCAATGCAACGGCCTGCTACAGCTTTATCTGGGTGAGTTTTTTCAACAGAACTTTGCAGTTCTTCCCATACTTCACACATTTTCTTAATCAAGAAGGGACATCCTCTACTGCCTCTACTCACAGCTATTTTCTTAGGTTGAACCTTATCAATGGCTTTCTTGAGACCCATGGTGAGATATATAATAACAATTTTTATGCTCAAATGGCCAAAAAACTGACATAAAACTGTAAATCCTTGTGAAGAATTCAGGAGGGATAGTCACTGGGCGGGAGACAAAGGTAAACTGAGGGGCAGAGGGGCGACGATCGCCATACCACCACGCGCTAGGTCGGCCTGAACGCGTATGAACAAACTCGCGTTCCGAGGTAACCCTCGCCCTCCGAGACACATTTTCCAAGGAAATCCGGTTCGTATTCCGAAAAACTCGCATACAGGGACACTCGTGTTCCGAGGTACCACTGTAATAATAATAGAGATATGTCCGTAGTATATTTCTAAATATTTTGCTTTGTCAAGTGAAGTCGTTCGCTGGAGTCGGCTGCTCATAGAGTGTAGAACTCTACTTTGCTAAGATTTCATTACCACACAAACCAGAATTACTTAGTGGATTGTTATGGTTTATCAAAATATTGATAGATATATATAACATGTGTGTATAGTGTAATAACAGCAAAAACACTGTTTTACTGATCTAAGAATATAATGTGTCCCTAGATATGAGCACCATATTTTTTAGCATAGTGATGTTCCACACATATAACTACTGTATTCAAATTCCACAAATTATACATTATTGAATAATATTACTGCAAGAAACTAGACATAAAACCATTCAAAAACATTTAAATAATTATGTAAAAATGAATTTGCCGCAGCCCGCACCACACTGCACTGCTGGTTTGAAGCACACTGCCGCTGGCGACTGCTCTCTCAGTGCAAGAATATTGCCAGACATCCTCACCCCAATACAGCCAAGTATGTCACATACCATATATTTTCTAGTTTCCCTTGATCAGGGAATGCATTTTAACAATATAAGAATGAAACAAAATTCTGGAAAAAAATAATTCTGCTCACCAGAGGGCTTTGAATATTTAACTGTGGTGCAGTATAGTGGTAACTGTAACGACTCCTGACCTATTTTCCTCTTATCATATACACTATATATATTTTTCTATCAATCATGCACACACACACACACAGATCTTCAGGATGCAGCCCATATTAGCTCTCTAACTCATAGGTATCTATTTACTGCTAGGTGAGCAGTAAATCAGGTGGAAGAAATAGCCCATTTGTTTCACTCAGCTGGGAATCAAAACCCGTGCCCTAAGAACTACAGTACTACCCCCAAATGCTTTCCACTTGTCTGCGAAGGGTACTCACCAAGGGCAGAGGAGAGCTGCAGAAAGTAAATCCCTAGACTGGGGAATTAGTGATAAACTTACCACTAAGGCCATAGAAGCCCGGCACGGATCAAGAACATTAAGAAAATAGCAAGTCATTTACTAAGTGGAAATAAAGGTAAATGATTAGCTATAACCAGTAATAAATTATGTGATAACGATTGTAATGTAGTTGGTTGGCCTTTCTTGTATAATTAAAATAAAAAGTGGTAAACCTTCTTTAATCTGGTTGCATATTGGACACTTCAGTAACTTCATGTGCATTTGATGGAATAGAAACCTGTCACTTACTGTACAAATTGCATTCTTCCACTTGTAGTCATAAATTTGGTATAATGTCCCAGTTTTAAGGTTCCCCAAATCTGCTCCTCAATTGTCCCTTTACAACAATACAATACAATACAATACAATTTTATTTAGGTAAGGTACATACATACAATAAATATTTACAAGGATTGTTTAACTTATAGGTATAGCTAGTACATACAATGCCTAAAGCCACTATTACGCAAAGCGTTTCGGGCATGATAAACTTAAATGACAAGCTTAATACTAATTGAGCATAATGAGTAGAATGAAAACAAGAAATGAAAACATAGATGAAAAAGCAGCACAAATACAATTATGTCGACAAACAGCGCTCTTTAAAGAAAAAAACAGACATTGGTTGACAATAGAAGGGTAAGGTAGGTTACAGGGAATTTATTAGGTATAGCTTCGCTTTTAACTTAAACTGGTTGAGAGAGGTACAGTCTTTAACATAGTTGGGAAGGTCATTCCACATTCTGGGCCCCTTGATTTGTAGAGCATTTCTAGTTTGATTAAGTCGTACTCTAGGAATATCAAAACTGTATTTATTTCTGGTGTGATGCTCATGGGTTCTGATACAACCTTCTATGAAGCTTTTGAGATCAGGATTGGCATTATAGTTTAGCGTTTTATATATGTATAATACACATGAGAGAATGTGCAGTGACTTAATGTCTAACATATTCAGAGATTTAAGTAGGGGTACCGAGTGATGTCTGGGGCCAGAATTGGATATTGTCCTAATAGCAGCTTTGTGTTGAGTAATTAGAGGACGTAAGTGATTTTGGGTAGTAGAGCCCCAAGCACAAATACCATAGTTGAGATATGGATAGATAAGGGAGTAATAGAGAGTCACCAGGGCAGGGCGTGGCACAAAATATCTGATCTTAGAAAGAATGCCCACAGTTTTTGAAACTTTTTTTGATATGTTTAGAATGTGTCCCTGGAAATTAAGCTTGTGGTCAATGAGAATGCCAAGGAATTTGCCATCTAATTTGTTACAAATTTGGGTATTGTTTATTTTGAGATTTATTTGATTAGAGGATTTATTGCCAAACAGAATATAAAAGGTTTTGTCAATGTTAAGGGTGAGTTTGTTGGCAGTTAGCCACAGATGGACTTTATTTAGCTCAGTATTTACTGTGGCATTTAGAGCAAGGGGATCAGGACTGGAGTAAATGAAGGTTGTAAACAAATGTTTTCATTCAAACTCAGAGAATCAGACTCCTTCAAATACTAATGTTTTGGTCCCATAGTGGCATCCTGATTGATAGCTAACAAATTTTGACTCATCTGTGTTTTGCATAGTGCTATATTGCTTTCATATTTGCTTAGCTCTTTATATTGATAATTACTCATTATTTATAGAACTAAGTGTAATAGTAAGTTTGAATGACATGTACATTTTCTATTGAAAGGCTAGAGTCATGTGATTTGAACAGTCATTCATGTGTTTTTTATGTTCGTGCAATAAACAGCTTTTAAAGTTTTATTTAATTATTATCCTGTGTAATATCATGAGATATTACTTCACTGTATATTTACAGACTAATTAGTAAGGAATTAAAGAATTGATAAGAACTGATTCAGCCCAGTAGGAAGGGAACATAATGTTAGAAGAGGCACACATCTGTTATTTAATGAACAGGTAAGTGGCACTATTATAGTTATAAATATGTGGTTACAATAGCTTGTCAGCATGGTTTCCTGTCATGTTGCCTAATTAGTTGCCCTGTTTGGTTGTCTGTTGTTGCCTGTCTGCTTGCCTACAATGAGTGTCTTGTGTTATTGCCATTCTGCCTGACTAGATGCTGTCTTCCTTGCTTTCCCTGTTCAGTTGGCTGTCTATTTGCCTTCAAGCCTTATATTAGGGTAGATGTAATTGTTGATGCAAATTTAGTTATGCAATGATTGCCAAGTTAATATTTATGCAAATTTAACAGCTTGTTTTAAGTTTATTAACAAAAAAAGGGGGTTATTGAATGTAACGAAAGATGCATTGGTGGCTCCCTGAAGCTAGCTCGCTGAAGAACCTTCCCTCTCTACTGAGTCACATGAGCCTTAGGAGTTCTGTATGGCCTTCTGGCGACCAGAGCCAGAACCGAGACCCCTTGCAGAAACACAATGAGTAGAGGGTTGTTACGATCACCGATCACCCTCACTGAGAAAACATGCAGAAAGTAAGTGAAACAATACCGGCAATTGCAAGATTGAAAGAAAGTGAAACATTGGAACAGCCAAACAATTCTGTAAACAATTTTACTTTGAAACTGTATCAAACCCCACTAGTTATACCTGGCTACCAAAAGGTGGCAGTACCACAGGGAACTCCCGGTTTCCATGTCATCATGACCTCTATCTGGAGCAGAAAGTCCATGAACCAACGCACCTGGTAGTGGAGAAAGGGAACAAGGAGCCACCGGGAATCTACTTTAAATACTGTACTGTAATTTCATTACATTAAATACTGGATTTCTGGAGGAGCCAAATGGTGTGTCCCTGAAGCTAACTAACACCAGAGTAAATGAAAAACATGGGACTGACCAGGAAGCAGAGCAAAAAACAACACTCACAAAAACAAGATGACATTATGGGAAATCCAACCCAGGGCATCGAGCCCAAAAATCAGCCCATGAAATGTTCGAAACCCTTGCAGACAGCCACAAGTTTGCAAACATCAGGGGCCAGAGAAGAGACCACAGATTTGGCTAGAATTAATGACACTGTAAACAACCTGGGAAAATGAGCCATGGAACAGGAAATGAAGGAAGACCATGTCAAGAAACAGCACTGTCACTGATGGAAAGGTGGTGGTGTGCAGGTAGCAATGAGATGCCACAACCGGGCACAACTATTGATGCACTCCAGGCTGGAAAAAACAAGCATCAACAAACACATGACCTTCCGGAAGCTGTCTCATGCCTCACTAGAAAAGCAAAAGGCTGAAATTGAAGAAACTGCCCACTAGGGCCAAAGGAACAAAATAGTGACTTAACCCCTGGACTGCACCCCCTATTATAGCTGATATCTTCCCAGTGCACAAATTTTTATTTTTATATAATGTTAAAATGTTTTCCTGATCACAGGAAAAATAATACAAAAAATTGTATGTGATTTACTTTGGCCAGTGAAGCCTGGAATTTCATGATGACGTCATGACTCATGAGAGTTCATTGAGCGATCACTTCAGGTGGCCACCCTGGGGCAGGCATGAGATAGGAGTTGCTGCGAAGATGTTTTTACATATTTATTTCAATGTATCTAATTTGTTTTTCTCGTTTTTTTTTTTTTGCAGTAGTATTATTCAACAGTGTGTCTTGAAAAATTTATATAATAAAATGTGTGGAACATCAGAATACTCAAATATATTCGTGTCACTAAGATTCGCACTATGTTATATTCTGAGAACAATAAAGCATACTGATTTTGCTGTTATTACACTTTACTTTATTATTTACTTTATATATAACTACAGTATATATATATTTTCATTCACAGTTATGTGGATGTAGTAATCTCATAATATAGATTTTCTTATCTCATAATATGTTACCAGAATTCAGTGTAGCTCAGCATGTTTTCCATGAAATTGTAATAACATGCATTAACCCTTAAACTGAGCAATACATCTATAGCTGGGGTGAGTAACTATCCCAGAATTGCACACCACAGCTATGTATGGTTGGGAATACCACGTAAGATTTAAGTCCCGCGACTACATGAGGTTCATGTCAGCTTCCTCAGGGCTCATGTAAACAGACGCCATTTTTTTTTAAATTGTGGGCAACATTCCTGAGTGTGAGAAAGCCTCAGTACTGAGTGAGCAACCAAGGCTGGTGCATGCAGCATTAACTAACAACACTGCTGTTCAACTTGTGACCACAGCATTTCCTAAAAAAAAAAGTCAATATATATATGTAACTTCTATTATTTAGTGATGAAAGTATTACAGAAGACTCCTGACTGTCATAAAAATGGCCAGAATTCTGATAATAGCAGGATTGTTGTGATAATTAGCGCTGTGCGTAGTATAGTGGGAGGAGTAATGCTGAGGGTAGCATAGCATCGTCTGCTGACACTGTGTGGTCACCTGTTAATGTCTTCACTCACCATATCAGGTTTGTGGTTTGCTATGGTGAACACAAATGTAGATACTTATATATTTTTTTTTTTTTTTTTTTTTGAGATATATACAAGAGTTGTTACATTCTTGTACAGCCACTAGTACGCGTAGCGTTTCGGGCAAGTCCTTAATCCTATGGTCCCTGGAATACGATCCCCTGCCGCGAAGAATCGTTTTTTCATCCAAGTACACATTTTACTGTTGCGTTAAACAGAGGCTACAGTTAAGGAATTGCGCCCAGTAAATCCTCCCCGGCCAGGATACGAACCCATGACATAGCGCTCGCGGAACGCCAGGCGAGTGTCTTACCACTACACCACGGAGACTGCTGTGTGTTAACCTGTGTATTAGTGTAATACTAGCAAAAGGAGTATGTTGGGAAGAGTCATTGTCTCAAGGGAGTCAAGGAGTCAGTAAGAGAGGTGGCATTGCCTGCATGACTTGTCATGTTTTACGGTGGCCACTATGCTGTTTGGGCATCATACCAGCTTAGTTGTACAGTTATAGTGAGCAAAACATGTAGATACTTATATATAACGTCTGTATATAGTGAGTAAAAGCAAAAGCAATATAGTGGAAGGAGGAATATTGGCAAGTGAGGTGTTGTTGAGGGAGGGAAGGTGGCGGCGTTTGTTGGCTGGCTAGTGTGTGGCGGCTACTCGTTGCTGTTTTGACTCACTATACCAACTTTGTGGTTCGTTATGGTGAACAAAACATGCAGATACTTATATATAACCTGTGTATATAGTGTAATAACAGCAAAACTCTTTATTTATTAATAGTTTCATGGACACTCGATTATCCGGAATTCGAATATCCTGAAAACGCCCTTATACGGCCAAAATCGTGACCGGATAAAGTTACCTCAATATCTGGCCAAAATGTCCATAGGAGCCGGAAAATTAGGTGTTTGTCCAGATAAAAAATTTGGGCCGGTTAACTTGCTGCCGATGTTGCAATATCCGGATAGTCAGCCAGACATGGAGTGAATTGTCCGGATATGAAAGCCAGGCCGCGGGCCGTACCGTATTAATCCCATACGGCTGTAGCTGTAGGCGCATGGTGTAGGAGGGGGGTGGGGTGGGTGGGTCGTGTCGGGAGAGAAGGGAGCGTTGGGAGGGACCACCTGGGGGGATATGGAGCGGCCTATACACTGCAGTACAGGAATTACCATTAATTTTAGAACAATTCATCAAAGCCAAAAACAAAAGAAATACTAGTAATGTAATAAAAAATACTATACAAGTTTCCTAAAAACAATTTGCACAGGCTGAAGTTGCCTTAACAAACCGCCTCTAGAGACAAGGGAGTTAAGCCTTAGGCTGCACAATGAAACTGCTATAGACAATTTTATAACTGCTGCTGATAATGTCAACTGGGAGTCTGAGATAGGTAAGATAGGGAACATCAACCAAGCAGTGCAATCTTTTCTTCAAAAAACTCTCAACCTTTATAACACCCACTGTCCTATGCTTACGAAACAAGTCACAACCAAAAGGCTTAACAATCCTTGGCTTACAAAGGGAATACTTAAATCCATTAATAAAAAACATGACCTTGAGAAGAAGTATAGGTTAGGAACCGTCTCCAGAGAATTTTCAAAGAATTACTCGTTATTGCTATCTAAAATAATTAGACGAGCCAAAACTAAGTACTACGAAGATAAATTTACCCAAATAAAGAGCAACATTAAAAAAACTTGGAGCACAGTTTCACAAATATTGGGATCTAAGAAAATTTTAAACTTTCAGCCTCTGATTCTGTTACCGAGTTCAATAGGCTCTTCTCTTCCATTGGGACATCCCTTGCAAATGATATTCCATCTTCCAGTACTGATATTAAGGACTATCTTACAGGTAACTATCCACAGTCTCTGTACCTAAAGCCTACTAATTCCACTGACGTTAATGAGATAATCCTTTCCCTTAAAACCAAGTCTAGTGCCCTTGAGGAGATACCAACCTTAATTTACAAAAAAGCCTCCAGATCTTTAGCCCCTGCTATTGCATTGCTCTTCAACAAGTCACTTGAACTCCAAACCTTTCCAGATATGCTAAAAAAAGCGAGAGTAACCCCTGTCCACAAATGTGGTAATCTCACAGATGTTAACAACTACAGACCTATATCAATCCTGCCTAACTTGTCAAAAATATTTGAAAAACTAATCTACAAGCAGCTTTACTCTTATCTAGCTAAACACAATATACTTAGCTCTTGTCAGTATGGCTTCAGACCCAAAAATAGCACTAACGATGCACTTATTAGTATGATTAACTTGATTCATGCAGCTCTTGATAAAAATGAGTTCCCTGTTGGGTTATTTGTGGACCTGCGGAAGGCTTTTGACACTTTCAACCACCAAAACCTTCTTCTTAAATTACATCATTATGGAGTCAGAGGATACTCCCTGCAATACCTCAAATCTTACCTTACTGACAGGCTCCAGTATGTTTCTGTGAATAATTCAATTTCTCCCACCCTACCCATCAACATTGGTGTTCCTCAGGGCAGCATACTTGGCCCTCTCCTCTTTCTCATCTACATTAATGATCTTCCAAATGCCTCCCAACACCTCAAACCAATTCTATTTGCTGACGACACAACCTTCAATTACTCCAGTCCTGACCCCCTTGCTCTAAATGCCACAGTAAATATTGAGCTAAATAAAGTCCATCTTTGGCTGAATGCCAACAAACTCACCCTTAACATTGACAAAACTTTCTATATTCTGTTTAGCAATAAATCCTCTAATCAAATAAATCTCAGAATTAACAATACCCTAATTTGTAACAAATTAGATGGCAAATTCCTTGGCGTTCTCATTGACCACAAGCTGAATTTCCAGGGACACATTCTAAATATATCAAAAAAAGTTTCAAAAACTGTTGGCATTCTTTCTAAGATCAGATATTATGTACCCCGCCATGCCCTGGTGACGCTCTATTACTCCCTCATCTATCCATATCTCAACTATGGTATTTGTGCTTGGGGTTCTACTACCCAAAATCATTTACGTCCTCTAATTACTCAACACAAAGCTGCCATTAGAACAATATCCAACTCTGGCCGCAGACATCACTCGGTACCCCTACTCAAATCTCTGAATATGTTAGATATTAAGTCACTGCACATTCTCTCATGTGTATTATACATATATAAAACGCTGAACTGTAATGCCAATCCTGACCCCAAAAGCTTCATTGAAGGTTGTAACAAAGCCCATGAGCACCACACCAGAAATAAATTCAGTTTTGATATTCCAAGAGTACGACTTAATCAAACTAGAAATGCTCTCCAAATCAAGGGACCCAGAATTTGGAATGACCTTCCCAACCATGTTAAAGACTGTACCTCTCTCAACCAGTTTAAGATAAAACCGAAGCACTACCTAATAAATTCCCTGTAACCTACCTTACCCCTCTATTGTCAACCCATGTCTATTTTCTTAAACAACGCTGTTTGTCGACTTATTTGTATTTGTGCTGCTTTTTCAGTCATGTTTCCCCCTTTTTATCTTTATTTTTATTTGTTCTCAACACATTTTATTCTTTATACTCATATAGTATTAAGTATTAGTCATTAAAGTTTTTCCTGCCCGAAACGCTTTGCGTAATAGTGGCTTTAGGCATTGTATGTACTAGCTCTTTCTATAAATCTATCAATTTATGTAAAATCTCTTGTATGTATGTACCTTACCTGAATAAACATTTTATTTTATTTATTTATTTATTTATTTATACAAGGCGCCACGTCATGATGATAGAGTGTCACCATCAGTGGAAAGTTGTCCTATGCCATCAACTACGGTGGGCCACAGCTGGCACTCGGACTCTCCACTCACCCTTGACTCACTCTGGACAACGAAACAGCGGCGAGCGTCTCTGCCCACTCATTTGGGCACCGGGTGCCACAGTACACAGTTGCCAGGTGTGGCTCGCCCCGGCCGGCGGGGTGGTAGGTCTCCACCCCCCCCCCTCTCGAGGTTGTGGCCACCACCAGCTTGGCCTTCCCTCCCCACCCACAGGCAACCTCCCAGGGTGGGAAGGTGTCTGTGAAGGTGCGGACATTTTCTGATCAGGGGAAGGAAGACACCAACAGTATGGGGGCGTAATTTATTAGTACAGGATAAATAATTCTGCAGAAGTAAAACAGGCTTCTAAGTAGGTCTTAACAAACGTATAACATAGCCGTGGCTAACTCAAAGTACACGAAACAACTTAAATTGTACACCCGTAGTAAAATAAAAGTAATCTTATAGCCTAGTAACAAACTCTGCAGAAACCTAATGGCCTATTGTCTAGAATTAGCAGGGAGTTGCGTGTTGGACGCGGTCGTGTTTGGGTGTGTTTTGAGTGAGCTCCCGCGGAGGTGGCCGGTGTCATGGCGGCTGCTGGAGGCGCACATGGCGTCTCTCGTACAACCATCGACGATACCTTAGAAGATGTTGGAAAACCACTACTGCATACCACAAAATTGAATCCTGAACGTCACCCGGTCATAAAAGAGGAGCCCGAAGGAGAATTCATGGACAGCAAACACCATAGTAAGGCAAACAGACTGGAGGCAAAGCAGGCCTGGTCGACGACCGGGCCGCGGGGACACTAAGCCCCGGAAGCACCTCAAGGTAGGTAGGTAGCCACCATTTATCAGAGGTAAACAGAAATGAGGCCGACGCCACGCGGCCTCAATATCAACACCCACCGCTCAACCAAGGTAGGCCAAGCTCTTCTGAGTTACAAACCTTTATCATTGCTTTTGAGGGCGAAAATGAGAGTATTTTCCGAAATAGTAGGGCACAAAGCATCCTATATAATGCCATTCCCCAAAAATTCGGAATCGACGTGCACGATATCAGACCAAACAAACTAAAGAACCTGATTGCAGTGGATCACAAACACAGCGCGGAACTGGAGATTTCAAACATTACTGACATCTGTGGTTACAAAGTTAAGTGCTATAAACCACTAGGAGACAGATTAGTGAAATATGAAATACGGCATGTTGTAGACATCAGCGCAGAAGATATTAAGGCACAACTCGAGACGAATGGCATCCCACTCTATGAAATCAAAAAATTTATGCGACGAACGAACGGAGAACTGAGTGATACAGGCACCGCCCTGCTTACTTTTCTGGACTACGTTCCCCCTGATAGGATTTGGTTAAACGGCTTCCTCCACAAACTAGAGGTGTATGTTCCGCGTCCCACCCAATGTTTTAAATGTAAGGGTTTTAACCATACCTCGAAGGGCTGCACTAAAGATATCAAATGTGGGAAATGCTCTGGTTCCCACTACACACAAAACTGTGCATCGGATACACTCATCTGCTCAAACTGTGGTGGCGATCATGACATCACATTTAAACAATGTCCTTCTTACGTAGCAGCAGCAGCGAAAATGAAGGTTCCCCCTACCACCAACCTGCTATACAGCAGTGCATTAAAAAAACCTTCCTCGGCCCATCACCAACCTCTACCTCACACTCAACCACAACCTTCGCTTGTACCGGATATCCCTGTCTCCGACAATCCCGCAACCCCAGGGTCCAACCATCTCTCACAAAACGCGCAACTGAATCCTGATTTAGTTGAAACTCTCGTCACTCGCATCGAAAATGATCTTATTGAAACGATCGTCACTCGCATCGAAAATGCACTGGAAAAGACCCTGGACCGACTCCTAACAAAATTTTTTGCCCAAGTACCACAACCCATCCCTGAGGCTGACCCAACAGACCCCCCATCAACAGCTACAGACACTGACATCCGCCCAAATAAAGCTACCAATGCTGGACACACATTGTTTGATCAGATGATGGAAAAACTCCTAATTACCTCCTTAGCGCGCCTCACCAAAACCACCCCCCAGGCTGACGTGCCACAAACCCCAACCACCAGTACCAAGAGTAAGACACAGCCACCATCCACATCTAGGTATCCAACTCGTACCACTCTTGGCGCACCAAAGAAAACAGACACATCCACAACCCACACATCCTAAATGGCTCCCCTAACCTTCATGACTTGGAACGCAAAAAGCGTTAAAACATCCCTCACAGAACTTAAACAATTCCTCTACTCATCCAAACCGGACTTAGCATTCATCACCGAATCCTGGCTCACTCCCAAACAAAATCCCGTATTTAAAAACTTTCAGATGCAGAGACTGGACAGACCCAACCGTATGGGGGGTGGTATTTTCCTTCTAACACGAAGTAATATGACATGTAAACCTGTAACACTAACGTATTTTGTGAACGGTAAATTAGAAGTTCTAGCATGCCTAATACCTTATAATGGTACACACATATCCTTTCTGGGTATATACAACCCTGGAGGCACCATAAACTCAAATGAACTGGAATTTTATCTTAACCAATTACGACACCCGATCATTGTTACAGGTGATCTCAATGCTAACCACCCCACATGGAGTAGAGGTACCCAAAATACTGCAGGCACCGATTTGTACAACTACTTAGACACTACACCATATACTCTTCTTTCGCCGCCCTACCTTGCAACCTACTTTAACTACAGAACCAATTATGAAGCCTCACTGGATATCTGCTTTGGCTCTGCACACTTTCAACATGAACTACAGTTTCATACTGGACCAGATATTGGTAGTGACCACAAACCCCTCATAATAAAATTGACTAACTTTCACCCACCAACCCACCCGCTTACGCTTCCCAAGTGGAACATTAAGTACCTAGACAAGAAAAAATGGGCTGATATTGTCCGCCTCCCAGACACAGACGAAATAGACCCTAACAAGCGCCTGTCCACAATCACCTCGGCCATAAATTCTGCAGCCACCCAAATGCTTAAGAAAACTTCAGGACATAGGTCCAACAAACCACTTAAACCGTGGTGGAACGCGGAATGTGCACGAACAGTCGCTTTACGCCGACGAGCCATTCAAAAACAAAGACGTCAACCCTCCCTACAGAACTGGGTCAATCTCCGGCGGGCTACAGCAGCGGCCAAAAAACCATACTATCAGCAAAACGAGCATCATGGGCAACATTCTGTGATAGCCTCACACCCACAACGCCACACTCAAAAGTCTGGGCTACATCCCAGCAAACACAGAACGTTTGTGGACGTTTTTAAATGGTTCCACAAAGGTAATACTGTAACTTTTGACATAAATACGTATATCTGATGTTCTTAAAACCAAAGGATATAACTAAAAACATATATTCTTGAGACACAGTTTTTTAAGATTTATGTAAAAATTTAAAAATAATAGTGAATGCTATGGTATTATAATGTTTTCATGCTTTATATTTAAGAATAAATAATTTTCAGTCAACATTTAGTTTTTTTTGTTTACTTTCTGTAAAGCTATCCAATTTACGTTCTTATAACATAAATATAACATTTATATGACGTCAGTATAACGTTATTTACACGACATCATTACGTTATTATGATGTTATATTAACGTATAATTCCTGTGTGAAAACCAGAATATATATTGAACTTTATGTTTTAAACCTTGTAAAGTTATCATAAAACTTGGAATAAGACGGTAAGCATGCTTTACTTATGAAAATATACAAACAAATCAACAAAAACATTTTAACATAAAAAACATAAACATAACATAAATTAATTGCATGCATGGGAGTTAACTGGAACTCTGTAATATTGCATACATGAACCTTAAGGTACAAACCCAGTGTATTTACTCATGCAGTTCTTTCCTAAATCTAAATTTTTCCAATTTTTACACTTTGTTTCGAGTTCTGTCTTGTGTTGCTACTTTTAATACCCCATTAATGTCCCCTTTGTTATGTCCATTCATCCCATTGTGCACCTCTACCATATGTCACTCCTAATTCTTTGCTTTTCTAGAGAATGTAATATAAGCTTTGACAATCTTTCTTCATATGACAGGTTAACAGGTAGAACAAAGATTACCATTTATATATGGATAACTATTATAAGTCGGTTTGAATGAGTGAATTGCTGCTTGAAGATAGGTATATACACCTGTGGTACTATCAGATTGCATCGTGGTGAGCCTAAAACCCTTCAGATCCAAGCAAAGGGTAAAATGCCAGCAGATACAATTGCGAACACATTGATACCAAAATGAAAGACATATGACGAGAATTGAGGTAACCAAAGTGAAAAGAGTGTTCACATTACATTGCACTAGAGTGCTCCCGGGTTACTTTCTCTCACTTTCTCTGTTTTGTGCGGATGGTACACCTTGCTTTTGGAGTTTATATGCATTTAAACCTGTAGATAATTCTATTGCTAACACATTGATACCAAAATGAAAGACCTAGGATGACAATTGGGGTGACCAAAATGAAAAGAGTGTATACATTTTATCGCTCTTGTGCGCTCCCTGGTAACACACTCTCGCTTACTCTGTTTGTTGCGGATGGTAAGCCGGGCTTTTGGAGTTTATATGCCTTTAGTCCTGTAGAGAATTCTATTGCGAACACATTGATGCCAAATTGAAAAAACTAGGATGAGAATTGAGGTAACAAAGTTGAAAAGGGTATACACTTTTCAGTATTATCACGCTCTCTAATGTAATGAGAGTTGCCTGAGGGTGGCTCAGCTTTCTTTTTCTGGTACCCTTGGCCTACATTCATCTTGTCGGCGGGTGGAGCGCGCTGCTGTCTTTGACATTATATGCACATAGTTCTGTTGGGAATTCTATTGCGAACGCATTGATACCAAAATGAAAGACATAGGACGAGAATTAAGGTGACAAAGTTGAAAAGAGTATACACTTTTCAGTATTTCCGCGCACTGCCAGGGAATGTCCAAACAAAAATGGAGAGAGTGGAGGGGTAACTTGCCCAAAACGCGAAAGTGTTTGGGGAGATTAACTTTCGTTCAATACTGTTATGCAAAAGGAGCCACACATCTATGGTTCATCCAATAAAATCAGCAGACTTCTAGATGTTACTACTGCTCGGCTTAGACTCGGTTACAAGTATTTCTGGGAATTCTCATTATCTGCCGATGTAGACCTGACCAAATGTTAACTGTCAACAAAATTATTTGCACACCCCTCCGTCACTATGTGATAGTGAATTCAGAGACAATTCTATAACCAATGTACCAACGATGTGTCAATATTTCATTCAAAATGATCTGGTACCAGAAATTTTAGCCAAATATCCCCAGTTTGCTAACTGTAAGTAGTAACTAAGTGATTGTAACCTATCCACCGCTGCCCACTGGATGAGGGGCGGTGTGCAGGACAAACATATCAATTGTGACACTAGCTCTCCACATATGTCAGTTGCTTAATTTAGAAACTGTACTTGTGATCGATCTCGAACCTATTGTTGATGTGACGACTTATACTGAATTTTGTAACTAGCTCATCAAGATTGTAACTTGCTTAGCTAAATGAATTGTTGGGTTCAGTCCCTGAGCCCATTATGTGCCTCTGCAACCCTTTCCACTACCGCCCACAAGATGGGTATGGGGTGCATAATAAATGAACTAAACTAACTTTAAGGCATCCTGAAAGAAAGCTTGGAGGGCTTGAAAAATTGCAGAACGAAGCCTTGAGGATAATCCTTGGGTGCCTTCGTACCACAAAGATACTTAATATGAGAAAGGAACTTAATATTCCGAGCGTTGTTTATCGTGTTACTGAAAATAACTGTCAAATTGGTATAAAAATGCTTAGGCTAGCTCATCCTAACCCTTGCACAGAAGCCCTCCAGAATTTCTTTATTGAATGTAAACATTGTTTCAAATAGATAAATAAAATTGGAACTGAACTCAGAAAGTATCAGATTTATAATTTGTACCAAGAGAGACAACAATAGCACTTTCCTGCACTGTAGGAAATTACACCCTTTTCAATTTTAATCCCTCCCTTTCCATCAAAGGAGCAAATTAGAGATCAGTCCCAGCTTTGTCTTGAGGCAAAGCTCAACGTCTTAAGCCATATTGATGCTCTGTCCACAGAGCATTCTCTCTCTCAAATCATATACACTGAAGGTTTCCTACAGCGCCCAACGGGTGCAGCTGGAAGTGCAGTTGTCCTGGCAATAGGATATGACTTATATTTTGAGTGGGGAGTCCGTATAAACAACTGGGCCTCTACCCTTCAGACTGAACTATTTGCCTTGCTCCTTGCACTGAAATGTGTACAAGTATCCAAACTTGATACATTAGTTGTAAGTGACTCTTTATCATCCTTAATTGCTCTCAACTCTTTAAGACATAACTGTAACATGCTTGTGTCTGAAGCTAGACACAAATACAATAACAACTTGAGGAACCTTATCATAAACAATAATCTCAACAAAAATCACATAGTTCTCAGAGGTGATTTCAATATTGACCTAGGGCTACAAAATAACCCTCAAGTAGACTGTTTCCTCAACAGCATGAATTCCTGTATGCTCATCCCCGCAATCACCAGGCCCACCCGAGTCACTCAAACATCTGCGACTACCCTGGATCACTGATGGACCAACATAACAGCTCCTCTTACATCAAGTATAATCACTGACAGAACAACTGACCACTATCCTACCTTCCTTGTAGCGAACATGGCCATAACACCACCAGGTAACAAGAAAATTACCTTTAGGTTACAATGTGAAGCGGCAATAGGCAATCTCACAAATGCCCTCCACAATGTAAACTGGGAATCTAAATTTATCAATACACAGGATAATAATTCGTTAACTAGCCTCTTTCCAAAATTTAAAGCCTTTACAATACTTATTGTCCTCTCCTCACCAAGCAAGTAACTGGCAAAAAGGTTAAATAATCCCTGGCTCACTAATGGCATACTTAAAGCAATCGACAAGAAACATGAATATGAAAAAAAAACTTAGGATTGGCCTAGTTGGAAAAGAAGTAGTTAAGAGGTATTCATCAGTGCTTACCAGTATAATAAGAGCAAAGCGTTCCTATTACGAGAATAGATTCAAAGAAGCAAAAGGCAACATAAAAAGCACATGGAGAGCCATCTCTACCATCCTAGGAGCTAAACAACATTCACATAATAAGATAAAAATCTCCAAGGATGGTTATACACCTGCAACAGATCTTGAAACAGCAACTGAATTTAATAGCTTCTTTTCATCGTTTGGTGCTCACCTTGCCCGAAAAATCCCAGAGACTCAGACATATGTTACCACATATCTTTCACGCAGCTATCCAAACTCTCTTCTCCTCTCTCCGGTCAGCCCTACAGATGTTGTGTCCATCATTCACTCGCTAAAAACCAAAGCTGGGAACATTAGTGAAATACCATCGATGGTACACAGGCGTGCCTCCCATGCCCTTGCACCATCCATAGCACTGCTGTTCAACAAATCCCTAGAGTGTCATACCTTCCCTGATATCCTTAAAAAAGCAAGAGTAACGCCAGTTCATAAAGGAGGTAACACGGCAGACATAAATAATTACAGACCCATATCGAATCTACCTATATTATCAAAATTATTTTTTTTTTTTTACAAACAGCTCTACTCCAATCTTGTAAAATTCAATATACTAAGTCCCTGTCAGTTTGGCTTCCGCTCCCAAAAGAGTACCAATGATGCTATTGTTAGTCTGCTTGACTTAATCTTCTCAGCCCTTGACAAAAGTGAGTTTCCAATTGAACTCTTCATCGGCCTGAGAAAGGCCTTTGATACTGTTAACCATATAACTACCTCTTACTTAAATTCCACCATTATGGAATCCGTGGCCTTGCCCTAAACTATATCCGATCCTATCTTAGTAACAGACACCAATATGAAGCCATCAATGATATAACCTCTCCCACTCTACCACTTAATTACCGTAAAGGTGCCACAGAGCAGCATCCTAGGACCCTCCTGTTTCTTATATACATCAATGATCTCCCTAATGTCTCTAACATACTTAAACCTATATTGTTGGCTGATGATACTACTCATCTACTCTGACCCCAACCCACTCCTGTTAAATAATGTTGTAAACAATTAATTAAAAAAAGTCTACTTGTGGATGTCAACCAACAAACCTCACACAAAACATAGAAAAGACCTACTATATCTTATTTGGAAACAAATCAACAAATGCAATTCAGCTTCAGATAGATAATGTAAACATTAGCAATAAAAATGATGGAAAGTTTCTTAGCCTATACTTAGACAAGAGACTCAACTTCCGCACCCATATACAACACATAACTAAAAAGGTTTCTAAAACAGTTGGTATACTGTTTAAGATCAGATATTATGTACCCTACTCTGCTCTCCTCTCACTCTATTATGCACTTATCTATCCCTATCATTCTTATGGCGTTTGTGCTTGGGGTTCAACCTCTGCAAACTACCTCAAGCCCATCATCATCCAGTAAAAATCTGCTATCAGGACAATAAATAACTCTACCTTCAGACAACACACAGCTCCCTTGTTCAAATCCTTAAACATGCTAAACAAATTCACTCCATACATTCTCCTGTGTAAATTACGTTTATAAAGCCCTTTTTCTAACTGCAAACCCTGTTCTGAAACTCTTCCTGGACAGATGTAATAGAACACATGGCCACGTCCCCACCAGACATAAATATCTCTTTGATATCCCCAGAGTCAAACTTAATCTATGTAAACACTCTATGTAAATAAAGGGACCTAGTCTATGGAACTCACTCCCTTATAATGATTTGAAAAGCTGTCCAACTTCTGCCATATTCAAAAATAAAACCAAAAAGTACCTGTAGTACTTTTTAAGTACGAGGGAGTAATGCGCAAAGCGTCCCTCACCTGTGACGTCACAGCGTCACCTGACGCCATATCAACACATCGGCCATTTTGTCGTCAGTTCAGTCATGGCGAGGACTAACCCTTCATGCAAACTGCACCTACTATCAAGAAGAAGAAGATTTTGTGTTCCACCGATAGTATTATCGTAAGTAAGCACTTATATTTTATATTTTATTAAATTAATTGATTCTATTTTTCTGTAATAAAGGTCCAAAGGGTTGTTAAGGAACAAGGGTGTAGCGATACCGACGCTCAGTGCGCTCAACTCACACCAAAGTATCACCTGTGTAGCTTCTGTAATTAGTGTTAATTAGTTATGCTATAAGATAATGAAGCGAGTATAAGATTAACTCGCTACAAGGGTACTGTGTTGGGAGGTGAGGGCTGTTACTGGTGTCTGTGGGGATGTGAGGACTTGTACCAACCACTATCACCACCAGTACCTTGTCTTGCATCCTGCTTAGTATTCCTATTGAGATATGAAGTATTATTGCATTCATATAATTATTCATTCATTGTCATTACTATTTTTATGGGCTATGTTCTGTTACCCTAATGCTTTTTACCCCTGGGCATGTCCATTTACTCTCCAGCCCTTCACAAGCCACTGCTGCACCCCCTCCATGCCCATACTTACTGTGCTTATTCTTACAGGACTGCACTGCATTATGTGGTGCTCACTGCCTGGACACCTTGATACATGCATTATAGGGTTCTGGTAGTTGTTCTACTCACCAAGCCCTTCCAAGGCCAGGCTTGACATGTGAGAGCTTGGTCCAACAGGCTGTTGCTTGGACAGGCCCCTCAGGCCCACATATCCACCACAGCCTTGTTTGTCCGGCACTTCAAAATCAAATGTTTATTTACGTAAGGTACATACATATTTTTAGGTAAGGTACTCTTTATTTGGGTAAATTTATCTTCGTAGTATTTAGCTTTGGCTCGTCTAATTATCTTGGATAGCAATAACGAGTAATTCTTTGAGAATTCTTTGGAGACAATTCCTAACCTATACTTCTCCCAACCTATACTTCTTCTCAAGGTCATCTTCACTTCTTGAAGATGTTCAGGTTTTCTCTTGAAGATGTCGACGGTTGTTCCAGCAATACTGTATTTCTTTTATTGCTGAAAACCTGTTTTCAGCCATAAAAAAATAATCCTGAATCCAGAAAAAAATCCCTTTTGTATCGTCTGGAAATTTTCAAATATTGCTGATCAAACCTGAGTCTAAATTATTTGTATATATTATGAATTACAGAGGTCCCAGGACAGGGTTTTTAGGCACTCCACTTACATTTTCCCACTCTGACTTAACCCCCATTTATACAAACTCAGTCTTATCTTTTAGCTAATAATTTATTGTACACACCATACTCAGCCTGTGTAGGGTAGTTTATTGTGCATGTGTAGTATATATATTTGTGTAGTATATTTGGTATATTTAATGCCTCTAACCTCTCCTCATAGTTCTTGTCCTTCAGTTCTGGGAGCCACTTAGTAGCATGTCTTTGCACCTTTTCCAGTTTGTTTATGTGCTTCTTAAGATATGGGCACCATACAACCGCTGCATATTCCAACTTTGGTGTAACAAAAGTCGTGAACAATTTCTTGAGTATTTCGCCATCCATGCATTTAAAAGCTCTGAATATTATCCTTTACCTGCAATTGGTTGTTGCTGTATTTATAGAATATGATTTGTTCTACTTTACATTTGTTTGTTCCTTTTTTTCAAAATTTCTTTCTGCCTCTCTCCTCACTGCCGTGTAGTTGTTTCTCTTTGTATTACTGGTATGTTTGGGGGTTTGGCCTCTTCGTATATTGATTCCATTTTTGTGTCTTTTGGTCTCTGTCCGTCTTGAAATTTCAGTTGAACAAATCCTGTTTCCTAGTTCTGCATCTTTGTTTTGGTATAAATGTTTTTGTTCCTTTATCATATATTTCACAAAATTGACATACTGTGCATTAATTCATCTCAATTACTTCCTTTCCTAACAGCAAGCCTTTCCAGTAAAATTCTTTGAATTCTTTTCTGACTTCTGGCCTAATGTTTGTTTTATCCTAGTGTGTATGATGCCTAGCGTGTGTCTGGTGCCTGTTGTGTTAAACCGAAGATAAATGCATAAGTATAGGTCAGTAATTTCTCCAGCTTTGAAAGGGGCTTTCATTATGCAGCAGTATTCCACTCTAGAGAGCACTAGCGTCTTGAAAACTATCATCATCGGTATAGCATCTCTAGTGTGAAAAGTTCTTGTTATCTATCCTGTCATTTTTCTTGCAGTTGTGACGGCTACTTTATTGTTCTTTAAATGTAAGGCCTTCTGACATCAGTACACCCAAATCCTTTACGTTGCTTTTCCGTTCAATGTTATGATTTGACTGAGTTTTGTAAGTGGTTTCCGTTTTTATATTTTTTATTTTTTCCGTAGCGCATGAGCTGAAACTTATGTTCGTTAATCACCATGTTATTTTCTGTAGCCCATAGAAAGACCTGATTTACATCTGATTGGAGGTTTGCCGTGTCCTCTATGTTGCCTACTCTCGTGAAGATTCTAGTGTCATCTGCAAAGGATGATCAAGTACTATAGGTTGTGTCCTTGTCTATGTCCGATATGAGGATGAGAAAAAGTATTGGAGCAAGCACAGTACGCTTGGGGACTGAGCTCTTTACGGTTGATGGTCCAGATTTTATTTTGTTGACTACTACACATTGGGTTCTATTAGTCAGGAAGTTGTATATCCATCTGCCTATTTTTCCGGTAATTCCTTTTGAACGCATTTTATGTGCAATAACACAATGGTCACATTTGTCAAAGGCTTTTTTTTGTCAAAGCGTTTTGTTTGTCTTCCATGGCATCTAGTGCCATGTCAGAGTGGTCCAGCAACTGTGATAGGCAAGAGCGCCCTGTTCTGAAACCATGTTGTCTGGGGTTATGGAGATGCTGTGATTCCATGTATTTTGTGATCTTACTTCTTAGCATTCTCTCAAAGATTTTTATGATGTGCGATGTTAGTGCTATCGGTCTGTAGTTTTTTGCCTCTGCCTTATTTCCTCCTTTATGGGGCGGTGCTATCTCTGCTGTTTTTAGTATGTCAGGGACAATGCCAGTATCTTGGCTTTGTCTCCAAAGAATGTGAAGGGCCTGCGATAACGTTTTTTACAGTTCTTGATGAATATAGAGTTCCAAGAGTCAGGGCCTGGTGCAGAGTGCATAGGCATACTGTCTATGGCTTCTTCAAAATCCAGTGGGGATAGGATCACATCTGATTTATGATTTGATGTTGGTATCATATCCATGAAAAATTCATTTGGGTTATCAATCAGATGGATGGAGAGCTACACTCGTGGTGTCCCATTTTCCCAGCACTCTTTGTCATATAATGCTTTGAAACTTTTGACGGATTTGGCCTCCACCACCTTCTCACCTAACATGTTCCAACCGTTTACCATTCTGTTTGCAAAAGTGAATTGTCTTACATTTCTTCGGCATCTTTGTTTAGTTCGTTTAAATCTATAACCTCTTGTTCTTGAAATTCCAGGTCTCGGGAAATCTTCCCTATCAAGTTTATCAATTCCTGTTACTGTTTTGTACGTAGTGATCATATCTCCTCTTTTCCTTCTGTCTTCTAGTTTGGAATATTTAATGCCTCTAATGTCTCCTCATAAATCCTGCCCTTCAGTTTTGGCATGAATGTTTGTGTGCCTTCATCGTATATTTTGCAAAATATGGAATACATCTCATTTACTTTACTTTAAGAATATGGTTCGATCAATTAAAAACCCTCTTGTTCAAATTGCAAAGAGACTGAAAGAGATGCAGCATGCTCAATGGATTATATATTAGTGATTATTATTAGGATTATATATTAGTGAATCATATTAGTGATTCAATTATTATGGTCATAAAACAATAAACAAATAGTTTTGGTGTTATTACACTCTATTCACAGGTTATATATAAGTATCTGCATGTTTTGTTCACCATTACAAACCACTAAGTTGGTTTGATTTTTGTTGAGATTGTTATTTATGATAAGATTCCTTACGTTATCTGAGAATGAAGCTATGTCGGTATTGGGAAATCTATAGATGGCACTTATAGTCAAGGAGGATTTAAGGGATTTACTGGAGAACTTGGCAAAGGTATATTCACAATAGTCGTCTCTATTACTAATGAGACTATTGCAGATGAAGGTATCTTTGTAAGATATTGCTATGCCACCTCCTTTTTTTATTAGGCCTGCAGTTGTGAATGGCTTTATTATCAGCCAAGTTGTAGCATACAACATAGCATATATATGTATATGGCATACATATATATATATATATATATATATATATATATGTCGTACCTAGTAGCCAGAACTCACTTCTCAGCCTACTATTCAAGGCCCGATTTGCCTAATAAGCCAAGTTTTCCTGAATTAATATATTTACTATAATTTTTTTCTTATGAAATGATAAAGCAACCCTTTTCTCTATGTATGAGGTCAATTTTTTTTTATTGGAGTTAAAATTAACGTAGATATATGACCGAACCTAACCAACCCTACCTAACCTAACCTAACCTAACCTATATTTATAGGTAAGGTTAGGTTAGGTAGCCAAAAAAAGCTAGGTTAGGTTAGGTAGGTTAGGTAGACGAAAAAACATTAATTCATGAAAACTTGGCTTATTAGGCAAATCGGGCCTTGAATAGTAGGCTGAGAAGTGCGTTCTGGCTATTAGGTACGACATATATATATATATATATATATATATATATATATATATATATATATATATATATATATATATATATATATATATATATATATATATATATATATATATATATATATATATGTTATGTTACAACATAACAGGCCAATTACACTGGATTAATCTTTGTGTTTAGATAGGAGATGCCTCGTATGGGCCAATAAGCCTTCTGCAGCCCCTATGTTTATCCCTTATGTATCCCCCCATGTTTTCACCTTCATTGTATTATCACCTGACCTAATGCGGGTATAAAATCAACTAATATATATATATATATATATATATATATATATATATATATATATATATATATATATATATATATATATATATATATAAAGTTTAAAATTCACTTAAAAATGTAAATTTTAAGTTAAAAAATTTTAACCAAAAAACTTGATATTTTTCATATTTGGAACCATTCCATAATCCCAAGCATAAATGATTATATTTCTATCACTTGCTCTTAAGATTGTTTCATTTAATAGAGGTTGGGCATAATTGTTCTCTGCTGCTAATAGAACTGACTGACTTAGCTATAGGAAAATGTAAAATTAATTGGTTTATCCATTACAGTATTTTGCAGTTTATTTCATGATCCTGTGCTTAATACTTGCATAAATAGTAGATTACAAAATGCATTTTTATATCATTAGTATTGAATAATAATAATGCAAATAATTGACTTATAAATGATGTACAATTAATTGGTAGGTGATATTATATTATTAATATTTTTTCATTCTTGCAAAGCCTTAACAAAGTCATTAACATGTTAATATAAACTTGATCACCTTCCACTTATTTTCTCATGTGCTACCTACATGTACAAAACCTTATTCCTAAATGCATATTTTGTTCTGAAACTTGTCCTTTATATGTTGTGTATCACCATCTCTGGAGAGTTTTATCTGATTGATGTATAAATTACTTTTAATTTTACAGAATATTATTGTTATACTGAATTTATTATTATATAAATAACTTAATTTTACAGAATCATCTATCAACGCACATCCACAAGTTGAGGAGGAGGATGTGACCTTCCAGATGTCTGAAGTACTGAAACAGGCACCAAACAGGCCTGGTGGATCTAGGTACAAGGTAAAATAATTTAATTTTTTTTTTTTTTTTTTTACTAATTGTCCGATATATATATATATATATATGTATATATATATATATATATATATATATATATATATATATATATATATATATATATATATATATATATATATATATATATAAATATATATATAATGTGTCGTACCTAGTAGCCAGAACGCACATCTCAGCCTACTATGCAAGGCCCGATTTGCCTAATAAGCCAAGTTTTCTTGAATTAATGTTTTTTCGACTACCTAACCTAACATTTTCAGCTACCTAACCTAACCTATAAAGATAGGTTAGGTTCGGTCATATATCTCTATTAATTTTAACTCCAATAAAAAAAGAATTGACCTCATACATAATGAAATGGATAGCTTTATCATTTCATAAGAAAAAAAATAGAGAAAATATATTAATTCATGAAAACTTGGCTTATTAGGCAAATCGGGCCTTGCATAGTAGGCTGAAAAGTGCGTTCTGGCGACTAGGTACGACATATATATATATATATATATATATATATATATATATATATATATATATATATATATATATATATATATATATATATATAATATAATATGTATGTGTGTGTGTGTGTGTGTAATTACCTAAGTGTAGTTAAAGGATGAGACCGTCTTCCCAGCACTCTTTGTCATATAACGCTTTGAAACTACTGACAGTCTTGGCCTCCACCACCTTCTCACCTAACTTGTTCCAACCGTCTACCACTCTATTTGCGAAAGTGAATTTTCTTATATTTCTTTAGCATCTGTGTTAAGCTAGTTTCAATCTATGACCTCCTGTTCTTGAAGTTCCAGGTCTCAGGAAATCTTCCCTGTCGATTTTATCAATTCCTGTTACTATTTTGTATGTAGTGATCATATCACCTCTTCTGTCTTTTAGTTTTGGCATATTTAATGCCTCTAACGTCTCCTCGTAGCTCTTGCCCTTCAGTTCTGGGAGCCACTTAGTAGCATGTCTTTGCACCTTTTCCAGTTTGTTGATGTGCTTCTTAAGATA